>NC_059432.1:87552694-87852694 GCF_021028975.2 Sphaerodactylus townsendi | reverse complement strand
TCCCACGAGCAGGATGGTGGATTTGTCCACCCTCTTTGGATGCTGAGAGGTGGTTTGCTATTGTGTGCCTCTACATAGCAAACCTGGGTTTCCCTGGGGGCCTCCCGCCCAAGTACTAACCAGGGCAGACCCTATTTAGCTTTTGAGATATGACAAGATGAGGGAGCTTGCACATTCAGGTCAGGACACTGCATTATGAAAAGATGCACAATTCCTTAAGTACCACCTATTCTAGAGGAGTCTGGCTATGACCTTTTGTAACAGCAGTGACTGGCTGGTGCTACCCATCTCACAAACCCACTTACCCCACAATTAATTTTTTAAATTATGTTTACTTTAAAAATAGTGCAATGAATGAATCTTTGCATGACTAAATTTTCATGTTGCTATTTTCGAACGATGAGTAGGTGGGAAATGATCAAGTGCAAAGATTTCTAGTATGCCTAGAAGTGAAAAAAGGCAAACATTATCAGTGATTTTTTTTTTGAACTACTGTTTATTTTGTTTTGAGCATTATACCAATGTTTCCAGGTTATGAGCTAAACAAACAGGACTATTTGAATTAATTTTACTGATGCTTGACTTGACCTTGATACATAAAGTCCATTCACATTGATTCAGGTGGCGTGGTTACTGACTCCGAAGCCAGGCAAATCCCCAAAACCAACCCTGGAAAATATACTCACGTGTTCACACTGCCTCCAAAATCGCTAGTACTATAGGATCAAATTCTGAAATCCTTATTGGTACAGTTCTGAATTGACTTTGGTACCACTGTTCAGCTGGCTGGTGTTCCAGACAGCACGGAGGCTAACTGCAATGTGAAATTTCGCTTCCCTTGCACGCACTGTATGATAACTTGAAACTGGAGTCCTATACACACTCACACAAGGCAGTATGGTATAGTGGTTAGAGTTTGGGGGAGTAAAGTTGGAGTATAAATGAAGTAAACGAACAATAAACATAGCTAAAGATAGTGGGGGGGGGGGGAATAAATGGTAAGTGTGTTTTTGGTATGTGGCAAGGACAAAAGAAGGAAAAGGTGAAGATATGGGGACCACCAGTGGAAAAAAAGAGGAAATCGTGTGTGGAGGGCAAAATAGGGGAAAGTGGGGTACCCACTGCAAGGCCTTGAAGGTTCTCAATATGCAGCTGGGTCCAGTGGCTGGCACTGTAAAATTCAGCCACTCTTTTCCAGGATAAAGGCTGTTTTTGGTAGTGTAGGAGGGAAAGGTCAAAGCTGCGGGGCAGATAAAGGTAGGTAGGCTGGTGGATGGGAACGGAAGAAGGAAGCAGAAAAAAGGGAGAGGCTACAGTGGAAGGAGAAATGATGTGCCCCCAGCAAATCCTTGCAGGTCCCCCGTTACTATATGTAATTCTGCAATATGTCTTCAGTTTAAACAAGGAAGACAGAAGAAAAAATTGAAATAAATCAATGTATAAATAAATAAATCCTTAATGTTTAAGATTGGATGTAGAGGACCTGATTCTGGGCATGGTCACAAATCAGCTATTGTTCCTAGTCAGCTGAAGTACAGCTGCCACATAATGTTATGTTTGTAGTGCTGGTAAGCAGAACTATACATAACTATGCTATGAATGGCTACAACAACCAAACTGCTGCTAGAAGCTCTGAAAATTCATTCATTCATCATTCACATCATTTATACTCACCTTTCTCACCTGGACTCAAGGCACATTACACATAAGTCAACACAATTGAACGAATGTGGTATTCAATAAACAATGCAATAGGATTAAGACTGTAGAACTAAGCAGCAATCTAAAAACTGAACTGAAGCAAAGTGTAAGTCTTAACAAGACATATCAAATGATACAAAAATTACATAGTAGGATCCTCATTTCAGTAAGCAGAACATTGTAGCATAAACCACAGCCCCTAATAACTTATGTAAAGAACTTTGTGAATAACTGAATATTGTTTTATTTTCACTTTCTTCCACCACAGTCAATGCTTATTTGTAAAATTAATTAGGTTCTTTACACCCAACTTCCAAAATAAATGAAAATCTATAATAGACAGACCTCCATGATGCAGCAAAGTTAAGGACAATGCAAGTCTGCAAATCCCCTGCAAATCTACTGGTAACTATAAACCACAGCTACTCAGTTACACCCTTCATGCCACTAAAAGAAACTTTCAAGCTCCAACCAGCCTCTCCATAGTAAGATTAAGGAGGAAAGGAAGAGTGATAATACATCTTCCTCTGTGCCTTAGAAAGACATAGTATAATTCAGGAACACTGAGCCTCAGAGAGGCACCAGAGAATTACCTCAAAAATTGAAAAAGCAGAAATCAGCATCTGTTGGAAATCCTACTAAGCAGTCCTTTAGGCTCCAAATAGAGGTTAAGCTGTTAAAAGTCTCTGAAGATGAACAAAGGCATGGCAGACTTTTCTTCTCTAAGCATTAATTTGATTCCAGCACGTTACAGTGATGACATTAGCTCTCATTACCAACAATCCAATAACCTCATTACCTGATGACCTCTGCAACAAAGTATTGCTGGACTACAGATTTCAGGAGAAAAATTGTCTCAGGAATACTGTGACGGCCACGTAAAAGCTCATAGCAAAAGACAAAACTGTAAAAATATCAACACATGCTAAGTTTTTACAGAAGCCGTAGAGTATGAGAACTTTTCTCTTTTCATTTTTGCACTATGATTTAAAGATATAATGGGAAGGCCTTTTATAAATGTCAGAAAACATGAGACCATATAGCACCCAGTTCTTAATATTCTCTCTGGCTGAGGTCGCAGCCAAGCCAGGACGTCAGCGCCATTTTAAAGCCAATGCCAGTGATTTAAAAACGTTGTAACAACCCGCTCCTGGCTGGCCCATAATGCATCATAACAAGGAGCTGTTACCCCTCCCACCTTTTCAAGTGCTGAAACAACCATGGCGGCATTTCAGCACTTGAAAAGGCATGAAGAGAAGACACAGTTTTATGGTTCTGCAGACCCCATCAGAATTAACTTCAGTGGACTTAGAAAGATATAACTCCCCTAAGGAATGCAGTTTCTGGGACTAGCATTGCAAGTTTAAACTATCTTTTCAGATCCTTATTTTAGATACTTAAATAGCCATAGTAAGAGGAGAGACTCCCATTCAGATGATCATCAACCACAGCTTATTTGATTAAACTATGGCTTTGTGAGTTGTCTCCACTTCGTCATGCTCTTGTTTTTGCATATTTCCATCAGACTTGAACATCATGCCAATGAACAGAATTCAAAGTAGGGATGTACAGATGAAGGAGATATGCAGATGGAAACTGTGTCAGTTGTCAGTTATGCACTTTGAATTCTAAGAAACCGACTAATCTTGTGCATCCTTGAAATATTAAAGGATTCAAAAGTTGCCCTTGGCCAAGTTCACTGTGGCATTTTTGGCCTTACTTCAACAGTGTTTTAAGTAAAGGTAATGTATATTTGCAAATGCACTATGTTTATATAGAATGCTCATAAAGTGCAGCTACTTACATTTGGGATATCTACTGATCAGTTTTTATCCTTTTACACTGCTGTTGCTCAGAACATTTCAAAAATTCCTAAGGACAATACTGCAGCATCATGTCCATATTAATTGCTTTTAATCCGTGATGGAACTATGGAAGTTAAAAGTATTCAATAAGACCCTAGCTCTCAGGGTAACACTCAGGGCCCCATTTTGTACGAAAAAGAAAATAAAGTAATAAAATATGTAATTATTTCTCAAGTTCTGGATTTTATTTATTTATTTATTTATTTAGTTATTTATTTATTTTAATTTAATTTAATTTAAATGATAAGGTTTGGAAACATGAACTGACATTAGAATCAGCACATCAGAGATCATCCGGTCATGAGATTTGAGATACATTAAGGGCAACAGTTTTCCTGCAACTCTGAAACTACCATCTCTAGACGATCATCTACTGAATCATCTGAAAGCCAGAGTGGTATAGTGGATAAGAGTGACAGACTCTAATCTGCAGAACTGGGTTCAATTCATCATTACTCCACATGAAGCCTGCTGGGTAGTCTTGACCCATTCACAATTCTCTCAGAATGCCGGTGAATGCCGACATTTTCCAAAAGAACTCACCTACCTCTCAAGGTGCCTGTTGTGGGGAAAGGAAGGGATTGTGAGTGTAAAGGTGAGGTATAAAAACCAACTCCTCTTCCTTTTGCTAAGTTGTAAGGCTAAAAAATAGGTAAGAAAAGGCATGCATCTTGTCTAAAATTTTGGTGGATGGAAAGAGTTCCATCAATGTTTCTATATTATTTAATTTTTTGGATGCACATTTAAACATCTTAGGATATTTTTACATTATGTTGATAGGGTGGGAGCCACTGAAATGCTGTTGAAGTAAGATGAGAAGACCGTGTGTAAGAAGCCTCACAGCCCAAAGGTTCTCTTTTATTCAGTAGTTGGCAGAAGTAACCCCACAGCAACAGTCCTGATGACATAAACCTATATATGTCAAACAAATGTAATGTGTGAATGACCTTCTTGACTAAAAGTGCCCACAGACTACACAAAGTACCAGGTGAAGACTGCGATGCCAGGTTGACAATCACTGGAACAACATTTTACATTACTACAAACAATAATTAACTCCCCCAATACAAAACTGCAGCCCAAATTTTGCTGAGTAAAGAAGTATAGAAGTATAGCAGCTTCCACCTAGAATTTATTTGTGTATTTGTTCTTAATGTTTTATCCCTCCTTATCTCCTTAAGGCAGTTAATAAAGAAACAGTGAATAGCAAACACCTAAAAGCAACCATGATCATCAAGATTAAAAACAACAGATGAGAAAGCTGTTAGATCTGTTAAAACCCTCCACCAAATGTCCCATGTCTTTGTTTCTGAATCCAGAAAGTGAAGGAAGTTGTACACACTCTGGTGTACAATTTATAAGAACTGGAGTTACCATATGAATATTAGGTGAATTGCCTCTGATTAGGAAGATGAAGCAGAACCTAACATTACTTAAAAAAAAACCTGGACAGCTTATTCGTTGTTTTCCATTTTACCCTCCAAGTCTTCCTACAGTGTAATGATCTTGTCCCACACCTTGGCAAACCTTCTATCCAATGTTTCTAGTTGGCCATCTGTTCACAGTTCCCTTTTCAACTCCTTTCCTGGTCATTCTGTTGATGTTTTTCACCTCGCAATTTTGCCAAAATTTCTCCTTGTTTAATTTATCACATTACATGGGCACTAGTGAAAATTTAGGAATTCTTTTCATCTGTTCTGTTCACAGTTCTACCAAGCATAATGCTATTGTAATCACTCCCTAAGTAAAAAAAAAAACTATTCTAACTGTGCTCTAGCGGTAATTGTGTAGGCGTGTTAGCATGTAATTTAATTTGTTCAGATCAATTTCAGTTGAAGGGCACTGGGGAAAAAGGAAACAATGCATGCACTTCAGTTGTTAAATTCTAGGTGGACAGCTGTAAAAAAATTACAATTTTTTGAAAATGTGCTTTAACCAGTCATAGCTTTGTGCTGGTGCAATTAAGTTTCTACTAGATTGTTTCTAAAATAGCCAAGCTGATTTAAAATCAACTAATATTTAGTTAGTTTTTGGCAGCTTCCACTGAAATTTACTCCTCTAATCATTAAATTACATGAGGGACAGGATCAATTTTTTTTTCGGTAACTCAAATGCAATTATTCAAGTGACTTACTCTAAGCCCTTGGTTAAACCTTGATATTGATTCCAAATTAAATGTAAGGAACAGGGTCTATGTAATGTAGTAAGATGTAGTGTTGGACTTTGGCCAAATTCAAATCAGGCATTCTGTTTCTTATATGGGTCGGGTTACATCTTTTAACCTAATCTGACTCAGAAGATTATTACAAATGAAAGATGTGGACTTCGCATTAGATACCAGCCAGGAAAGGTAGCATGAAAATGTAACAAGATCAGTACATAAATGGCTTGTATGTAACTAGCTATCACAGAATAATGAACTGGCCTCGAAGTAATTTGTTTTATTTATGTTACAGTGTACTAAAAGTTTAATGTTGTTATTAAATGTTGAATTTTTACAAGCATATATTACTGCACAGCTCAGACTTTTCAGTGCTTCCCCAGACGTGTTACAGGCTAAGATTCAAAGACTAGAAAAACTGTGTTTGAATGGAGTTTAAATTGAAAATATTTAATGTTTATATCGTGACAAGTTAAGAAAGGAGCATTCATTTTTAATCTCACATTTTTCTGGCAAAAAATGAACTTGAAATAGAATCTAAACTCTTTAAAGTTGTCTATTGTTTTTGTTATTTATATTATAAAACACAAAATAGCGAAAAGGTTAGTCAACATTAACAGATTAACCAGTAGGGTACAGCAGTTAAAGTATTGGACTAGGATCCGGGAAACCAGGTTGAATCCTCACCTGACATGGAAATTTGCCAGGTAACCTTGGGCCAGCCACACGCTCAGCCATGACCCTGGCAAGTAACTGGATGAGAGCCCTCAAGGATTATTAAGGTTTGAGATATGGAGGCTGGCAATGGCAAAGCACCTCTGAATGTCTCTTGTCTTGAAAACCCTTCAGGGTTGCCTTAAGACATATTCAAAATATAAGGACAGATCCCACAATGTTCAACAAAATTATCAGAGGAATTCTGTATTTTAATCTGATCTTGTAAAGAATATGTTAATTTTGTTATTAGCCCAACTTCCAAATGTTATTGAACCATTCTAAAATTAGTGAAACATCATTCTTTTTCCAACTGGCAATACACATTCAGCAGCTCTAAGCAACTTGATCATCTCATTTGAATCTGTTCCTAAAGACTGCAGAGAAATGGGGAAACTCCTAGAGCAGTGGTTCTCAACCTTCCTAATGCCGCGACCCTTTAATACAGTTCCTCGTGTTGTGGTGACCCCCAACCGTAAAATTGTTTGTGTCTCGGTTCCTAAGACCATCAGAAATATGTGTGGTCTTAGACGACCACTGTGAAAAGGTTGTTCAACTCCCAAAGAGGTCGCAACCCACAGGCTTTAGAGCATCACATAGAGGTCATTTTCTGGCCATTTTTCTCCCCGCGTACCTCAATTTCTTATGGACAGCGAATTGAGGCCAAGGGCAGGGGTTCACCCACTGCATGCTTTCATGCTATGGAAAAGCAGCCCAAATATGCTTCCAGCCTGTCTGGGACTCTGACACAAGCTGTTCCGAAAATCATACGCAGTGCATGGTAGCTGCATCCATGAAATTTTCACATATTCTGAAGACTCTCTAAACAATTATTTTTAAAGTAATTTGTTTGGTAAGTTACATATTAAAGATGTTAATTTTAAACGCTACTATGTATTGACATACGGAAGTAAAATTATGTGCAAACTTCTACCAACTGTATTTAATTTTAAAAGGTTTAATTTAATTTGAACAACTTGAAATCTGCAACTTTTCTTTTTTGGCCAAGCTTCATTACCAGTGGCTGTGTTATTAATCTCTGAATGAAATGTTTTGATTTGCTAAAGTAAGTAGTGACATTTATCCAGACTGTAAATTCAGATATCCAGGAACTACACAGTTCATTTTATCCACCTCATCTAGTACTTTCTCACCCTGCTATCTGGCTGGATCTAATAATATCTATATATTACGTGCATTAGGAAAAGCATTTGAAGTAGTCCTAAGCTGGCTGTTTTTTCATACTATGTGTTAGCTGCCATTTACTGTATAAAGTCCTCTACCCTTGGAATGTTTAAATATTATACTAGCCGTATCCTGTATATTAAAATTCTGAACCAGTGTCTCAAAAAACAAAAGATGAGTAACATGTTAGCTTTACTAAATCAATGTCCAACATGGTTAATTTAGAAATACGCCTGCGAAACCAGGTATTAACTTTGCTTTCGAGAAAGGGGAGAGTTTACTTTAACCCAGACAAATCTAAATGTTACGTTAAAAAAAAAAACCCAACTGGAACACACAAGCCAAAAAAGAGAGAGGTTTGAGTAGTAAGAACTTATTTACAGAACCGTGTTCAATTCTGGGCACAGAAGGAGGATTCAGAAGACGGCTAAAAAGATGATGAAAGGTTTTGAAACCAGGCTCTGGGAAGGAGCGAGATACGTTAGGCTTAGAGAAAACACAGCGCAGTAGGAACATTTTGAAACTTTCCAAACAGGCAAGAAAAGAAAAGAGGGTGCAGGGAATCAATTGCTCATCATTTACACTAAGCAAAGGTATAAAAAACAACTGAAATTGAAGAAAGGAAACTAAGGTTAAACTTTAAAGAGAGAGCAATACTCTTTTAACTATGGGTTGCATTCAAACAACTAAAGACCTGTATCACTATCTATTGCCTCCCCCATGACCTAAATGTGGCTTCAGAGTGTTCTTGGTAAATAGAGTAGGGTGGTGCACAGGGGGCTACAGTGGAAAATTGAGAACTGGAAGGAAATAAAGGGGGTTGGGTAACATTTGCCCATTTTCCCATCTCTCTATAGCAGTGGTGGCGAACCTTTGGTACTCCAGATGTTATGGACTACAATTCCCATCAGCCCCTGCCAGCATGGCCAGTTGGCCATGCTGGCAGGGGCTGATGGGAATTGTAGTCCATAACATCTGGAGTGCCAAAGGTTCACCACCACAGCTCTATAGCCATGTGCTACATTCCACGCTAACTCTAACTCACTCCAACCATTGGAACTGGCTTTTAAGAGAGAACAGTGTATTGCAATAGGACAGGGAAGGTGGCAACTTTATTTGTTATGTATTTATTATATTTTTATCCTGCCATTTTTACAAGGAATTTGGCTGTTCAAGGAGTTTGACTGGTTATCCCATCCAGCACTGGAACAAGGCTAGAGCAGCCAGGGCGAGCTATAGTCATTGCCAGGATGCAACCTCCTAACAAGGTCCATGGTTTCCTTTTCTCTTAGTCCCTTTCTGCATGGGCCTCGCAAGCGGGGGTGCACCAGCATACTTGCTGCCGGTGCACCCCACACGGCTGTTCACGTGGTGCCCTGCGAACGGCCCCGGTGCCCCAGCGGCCCATGGGGCTATGTTTGCATGGGAATGCCGGCGCAGATCCCTCATACGTTATATCCCAGTCACCAACGCACTGGAGAGGCCAGAGGACATGCCCCCGTGGCCATGGCAACACCTCTAGGGCTGGAGGCCATGAGGCATGTCCCCTAGCCTCTCCAGAGCGACAGTGGCCGTGGGACAAGGTAAGAGGGATCTGCGCTGGCATGGGAGAAATGCCGGTGTCCACCTGGTGCTGTTCATTCGGCACCAGGTGAATGCCGGCATTTTCCAAAAGACTCGCTCATTCAAAGAGTCTGAAAAATGCCATTGTGGGGGGAATGCACCGCTGCTGTTGCGCTCCAACAGCATTTTTACCAGCCCCACGCTAGTCTACCTGTCCCATGTGGAACTGGCCTTAGTTCCACCCAGCTCCTGCACAGTCAGATCTTGCAAAACGACAGCTTATTGAATATCTCACCTTTCTTCCCAAGAGAGAACAAAGTGGCTTACATTGTTCTCCTTTGTTTATTCTCACAACCCTGTGGAGTAGGCTAGCCTGAGAATATAAGACAGTCTCTCTGCAACTTTCCATGACAGACTGGGGATTCAAAACGGCTTTCCCAAATCCTAGTTCAACACTTTAACCACCACACAAGTTTAAATTTATTGCAAATAGAATGGGAGTTCGGGAGATAAGCTAGGCCAGGATATTTCAGTTTCTTTCATTTTTTGGAATGCCTGTGATCATCCTGAAGCTGGTGGCCAATTTTGAGGTTCCTTGTTTTATTTTCTGAGTTACGCCTGCCACAAATGAACAGACAGATGGACATGCAGATCAAGATACATGGAAACAGTCAGCCAAGGAATTTGTTTTGTTATGATACTTGGTTTGGATCAGGGACTATGTGGGGGGTGGGGGCAGATGGGGGGTGGGGGCAGATGGCCCAGGGCCCATGGTGGCTCTTGGCAGTCCTGCCTGCAGGTAGGGTTATCTTTTTAATAACATTTTGTAGAGCATGTAGTAATTTTATGTATTTATTAAATAGTAGTAAAAGACTGGAATAAAGTTTTCAAATATCGAGGGAATTTCAAGCTCTTTTATGACAACATACCCTGGTTTGACCTAACAGTCTTACAGGGCAAATGTAAACACAGTCACATCTTTCTAAGACTATTTTAATGATCCTGGAAGGGTGTGATTCCGCATGGTAGTTGCTTGAACAATGACATTCCATGACTTGTTTTCATGAGGATGCATCTGTTGATTTGGATACGATAGATTGATTGCCACATTAACTCTAGTTGTTTTCAAGGCTTCCATTTGTATTGTGGTTTACATGCATCCATATACGCACAAAAAGATATGGGAATTGTCTTGCTTATGTCACAAGTAAAATGCATTCAAATTCTTGTTATTCCGTATTTAATTCTGACATCATTTAGCATTTACTATTGAGCAAAAGATCCAGCATCTTATAAGGTATTTGCCAAAGCAGTTTTTGCATGAAGATAATATGGGTTGAGTCTTGGGTTTCAATGGTTGCCCTAGCAACCAATAGCAAAGAAAAACAAGCTGTGTAGGTAGATCTTTAGTGGGCATGAAGGAAAGTCAGTTTAAGGATAAGATACAGAGAGGGGGAATGTGGAATGGTATAGTATAGCCTGATCTTATCAGATTTTGGAAACGAAGGAAAGACGGTACTTGGATGGGACCACCGAGAAAGACAGTGAAGAAAAGGTAATGACAAACCACCTCTATTTAATCACATGCTTGAAAACCCTCTAAGGTTGCCATAATTCAGTTTCAACATGGTACTTTACGCACACACAGAGGAAAGGGACGGGGAAGTTAAAAATAACTATCCCACTACAAATGCCAATTTTCTGTCCCTAACCATTTCACCCTTGCTATAATCAAGCTGGTCACATTTTATATTGTACCTTTGCATCCTGAATTCCTTCTCTGGAACACCCCTCCCGCTTTCTGACTGGGATATAAGGGTTTAAGGATTTCCATTCCTACTTTTATCAGATGTAGTGAGTTTTCACTCCTGAAAGCATACACTCTAAAAATCTTGCCAGTCTCTGAGGTGCTAATGGACTAGAAAAATAATTCTCATTCTTTTTTCTTCAGATGAGGCGCTTATAAGAGATATACGGAAAGGGCATGATTGTGCTATCCAGACAAAATTACACTGTCTAAAAAGTGAGCTTGAGGAATGCTAATTAATGTTTGAGCTGCATGTTTAATATATTATATACTCTCTGGATATCCATGCATGGATCAAGCCCTATAATGGTGAGTCTGAAAATGCTGTTGTTTACTCCTGGAGCTAAAGGGAAAAAATTCTTTTTTTTCTTTTAGTATGAAATGTTTGACCTTCTCTTTTCAAAACAAAGCAAAACTCTTCCCCAAAGAACCATCTCTTGCATTATTGCCTGGAGTTAAGAGATGCAAAAAATATTCAGTCATGGTAACTGCCACTCAAAGATCCTAGAAAACAAACAGGATGCTTTACAATATGGAGTCCTATATCTTGGAAAATAGCTAACGTCAGGCTGCCTGCCAATGTAAAATTCAGCTCTGTAAGTGTGATGCGATGGATTTTTCACATATAAGATTCATAGTACAGTCTGTTTTTATACATGACGCTTTTATAAAGCTTTTGAAAAATATGTGAAGTAGAATAGTTCATTTGTTCAGAATATGTTAATTATCTTTCCACCACAAGACCTGCTCGAGTTAATGCCCAGTAGAAAAGAAACAAACAAAAGAATGGGGTATATCTATCCATGCATTTAGTCTGACAGCATTTCAATTTGGAGAAGGAGGAGTAACAATTTCTGCTCATTTTCCCCTAAGGAGACTTCCTTGTTCTCCAACCCCAGCCCTCCAAACCAAAGAAATCATATAAGCTAACAAAATAAAGTGTCCTTCCTCTCTAAAGAAGAAAATAGATCATTTACACTTGTAGTCAAAGAGGAACCCAACCCACACTGCCCTATCCTGCCACCTCCCTAACCTGATCAATAATGGGGCTGCTAATACTGATTTTATATTCTGAAAACTCCCGATCAATCCATTTGCATTCTTGGAAAATTCTCTGAGTTAGTGTAGTAAATGAGCTGATTATGTAAGGGGTATGGTAACAGTTGTGTATATGGTCAGTGTATATATGCAGCCAAAGGCTGTTACAGCTCTAAAATTAGAAGCAGTATGGTAAGTGATGTATAACCATGAAGAAGTGAAGGAAGGTGAGGGCAGACATGGGAAAGGGGAGTGGGAGAGAGAAGGACAGAGATGAGGGGGAGAGAAAGGTAGAGATTAATGCGATGCAAGTTTAATTAAAAACCTGTTTTTTGCTAATTTGCACACTTAGAAAACTAACGGGGGTGGGGGGAATGGAGTCTTGCATTGACATAAGTGCCCACCCCACTGGCATAAGGGGCAAACACACCAGTGGAGAGAGCAAACACACAGGCAGGAGGGTGCCGCTCAGCTCCATGCTGCCCAAGCCTGGAACAGCTGGCCAACCCACAGCTCTGCAGATGCATGAAATCACACCAGAGAAGCAGGGGGCAGGCCGGGGGCATTCCCAGGTGAAGCCAACTTTAGTCAGTTTCCACCAGGCTTTCAGACCGGGAACACCCCAGCTCCCTTCCCGTCTGAAGACTTACAACACTAGAATGTGTGGCATAAGTCATTTTGAGCAATTGGGGGGGGGGGGGTAGCTGGGGAGATTGTTTTTTGGCCTTCCTGCACTGCCTGAAACCCCATTGGACACAGAGTGGTGGAGTGAAAGCAGTGCCATCCCTGCCCGTCGCACTCTGGATTGGGCACTTAGTTCTGCTGTATTATTATAGGAACAGTTAATCTTCACTCATTTATGTCTGTTTTAATAAAGCCGAGAAAACATGGCCGTGCAGACTGAATAAACCTTTTATCCTTTCCACACAGACTGTAACTGATACTAGCCCTTCATTTCCATTTCAGGGTAAGTAAAGGTATGTTCATCACATTGTGACCATGACTCCAACACGTGACTCCAACACGTCAACTGTCATCTACTAATACAAACACAGAAGAACTTGAAGATCCTTTTCTGAAGCAGAACGTGCAGGGAGAAAGTAAGTAACCCATTGCTTACTTCTTGTAATCAGTATTGTTTACACCAGTGCAGATATAATTACTGGCTGGGGATTAATCAGGATTTAGGAGGTCATCTTGAGTTTTAAAATGTATACAGATCTGTCCGGCTTGGTCAGCTTCCAAATCCTCAGAAGAGCCAGCATCTTCCTCTCTCTTGAAAGGATACCCTGTTTGCTTTTGACTTTAACTATTCTGAGACGGAAGGGAGGAGAGCATGCAAGCGGCAAAAAGTCAATGAAGATAGGTGTAGCAATTTATGCCTTATCTGTCTTGTTAGCAGCTGAAACTGCCCTTCCAGATTCACCCCTCCACTTCTTCCCGCAGCTCATTACTGTCACCGCCCGCTATCCACACTGTTCTTGCTTGGTGCATTGTATCTCAATTACCCAGTGAGTGACAGATCAATTTCAATGCCCTGACAATCACATCCTGCACATTTTCAGTCCATTTCCTCTGACCACGAACTGACACTACGGGCTGGCTTTCCAGCCCCTGCAAATATAAGAGCTGCCAGTATGTGTATGTCAGCTGGGCAGTTCAGACTGACTGCCGCGTCGCTGTCGAATAATGAAGAACAGAGCATGAGAAATGACTTTGGGCGAATGCTGCTGCCAAGCCCTTGGGGTATCTGGGTCTGACACAGCTTGCAGAAAGCTGCCCAGATGTTTTGCAGCTGAAAAGTGCCCCCCAAGCAGCTTTCCCCCCTACCAATCGGAGTGCAGAGTGTCGACGTGCAGCTCATGTCTCACCAGTAGTCAAACGGGGACAGAGAGGAACACGACATTCTAGGCGATAACATTTACTGTAGCAACTGTGCTTGGGAAGTTTTTTGTGTGTGTAATTAGTTCAGGTCTCAATTCCACGAAGCACAGAGTTGTTTATTAACCAAGACCAGCATTTCACACACAGAGTAAAAAGAACCCAGTTGCTTTCAGGACCCCCATTCCTTTATTAGATGGTTGAGAAAAACTTAATAGATTTTTAAAAGATTTTATTCACAGGCTTCAAAGAAAGCTGCCTGCAATCCACTTCTTTCCCAACTTCTCCCATATATATTCTAAATTTGCAACACAAAAGGAACTATGAAAGGGGAGAGGGAGTAGGTGCACGTATTAAAATAAAATTAAGGCATAAATAGTATAACTAATCCTCAACTCACTGAATTCAGAATATTTCTGTTCAAGTTAAAGCAGATTATGATCCGAAGCAAGCCCATTAGGATTTTTAAAGGAATTGATAGTCAAAGAATATGATTCAACAAAAGTGCCTTTTAATAAATATCCCACAATGGTTAAAAAGACATTTACTCTCATCTTCTTATATATGAACTGAGTATTAGTAAAAATAGGAAAGATTTTCACTTCTCCCTCATTACAGTGTTAATTAACCTAAATCACATTTAATATGCTCCTCATGTACATACAGTTTGAAAAAACCTGCCTCAACACAGCTGCAGTCTCTAAAAACAGGACTTGTATTATTTCTTTTAATTAAGGGGAGAAAGAGGAACCCCTGCCTGAAGATAAATTGTATTTTTAAAAACCTCACTGTCAAGACAATTGACATTTAAAAAAATGAATCTTATCCCTTTAATCAAGTAGCAGAAAACCTACAAAATTGTCACCAGCCAATGGCATTAATGCAATTATTCACCTTCCTAATGGATTACAATCGTCCTATGTAATTATTTTTCACATAATCTTTGATTTCATTTTGCACCAGCAACGTCATTTCCATTAGCTGCCAACTTTGGCATTTGCAATAATCAAAGACCCTTGTGGCACAGACTGACAAGGTGCAGTCCTGCAGTCAAAACTCGGGTTCAGGTGGCCAATTTCTGCCTTCCATCCTTCAGAGAAGTTGATAAAGTGAGTACCAAGCTTGCTGGGGGTCAAGTGTAGATGACTTGGGAAGGCAATGGCAAACCACCCCATGAACGGTCTGCCTATGTTGTGATGTGACATCACCCCATCGGTCAGTAATGACATGGTATTTGTACAGTAGACTCTACCTTTATCTGTACTAATCAATGAAGGCTGTAAAAATGATTTCTTGATACTTGTCCTCCTTTAAAAATGAATGATGCATTTTTCCAGAATGATATTCAACACTGTTGACAGAACACTAGACTCTGGGGTGTGGCTTCCCCCATTGGTAATGGAACGAAACAACTTTCCTAGGATATTCTTTTGGATTTGTAGGACTACTAACAAACAACCTTTTAATCCACCAAAAAAGTTTGTTTGTTTGTTTTTAAAAGATGTATGTTTTCTAGGGGGTTGTAAAAATACTGACTGGATTCAGCTGAAAATTTCTGGTGACAGAATCCCATCAGCGGAGTATGACTTCATCCCTCCTTTCACCAGAGCCCCAAATGATCCCCAAAAACACTGCTCTTGAGGGACAGGGAACTTTTCACAAACAGTTTTCACATTCTACCTATAGCTCAAGGAATTCCTGTCTTTTTGGTGTCTGACATTGTGTGAGGGTGTGTGCAATGCCGTCGAGGCGCAGCTAACTTATGGCAACCCCATTGAGTTTTCAAGGCAAGAGATTTACAGAGGTGGGTTGCTATTGCCTTCCTCTGCATAGCAACCCTGGTATTCCTTGGTGGTTTGCCATCCAATTACTAAGCAGAGTTTCTCCAACAAGGCAATGAGGCATGCCTTTTATCAGAATCCATCGAATCAGATTCTCTGGTCTGCAAAACTCAATTAGTCTGTTGTGTGACCCATTGATTGATAATTTCTACTACGTGACATGCACACTGATATTTCTGGAGGACATTTTGAGGTGCACCAGATGAAATCTGAGCCCTGCCTCTACCACATGCTCAAGACCAGTACAGTAAAAATGCACCTGCACTGAGTCCCTTTGCAATTTGACTACCCTTTATTTATAAATGAAAGTTAGGCAAAAAAAATTACAAAGTAGTCACAAGAAAATCAAAACACCTTACATGTGAGCAGATGTACATTCATGTGCAGTGTATGCATAGGAAACCTACTGACTCTGACCTACAGCTACTGTGGCAAGTACAATCACCAGAAACAGCCTTTGACTCCAATAAACCTTGAAAAGGTTCCATGCAGCTCTGAAACACTAGTCTTTCATTTTAAAACACATAAATGAACGAAAGAACAGGATGTTTGAAAGACCTGTTTGAATGCATTCAAAGGATAAACAAGACTTTGGTCTCCCATACCCAGTCAGATTCCTAAATAAAAAATAAATAAACACTCCTCTATTTTGCAAGATAGGAGGAGGAGGAGGAGGAGGAGGAGGAGGAGGAGGAGGAGGAGGAGAAGAAGAAGAAGAAGAGTTGGATTTATATCCCCCCTTTCTCTCCTGCAGGAGACTCAAAGGGGCTTACAATCTCCTTGTCCTTCCCCCCTCACAGCAAACACCCTGTGAGGTGGGTGGGGCTGAGAGAGCTCGAGAAGCTGTGACTAGCCCAAGGTCACCCAGCTGGCATGTGCGGGAGTGCACAGGCTAATCTGAATTCCCCAGATAAGCCTCCACAGCTCAAGCGGCAGAGCGGGGAATCAAACCTGGTTCCTCCAGATTAGATACACGAGCTCTTAACCTCCTACGCCCCTGAGCTGGATGATCAATGCTCAGAATAAATCAGCTGTATGTGTGTGTGCTTGTGTGAAAATAATGATTCCACTAATCAATACAGATAGTCTGAGCTTCATGTGTGGGCAGTAGTACATGTTATGAGGAAAATACAAGCTCCATGTTTTCCTTTTTAACATAAATAAGACAAGCGGTGCTCACAGGATAGAATCAATAGGCAGAAAGGACAGCTGAACCCTTCTCTCATCTGGTGATGGTCCCTTGCAAGTTTCTTTTGGTTTGACAGGCCAGCTGTATTCATTCACATGTTTATATGTGAAGTAGATAGAGGGTTCCCTTTTAATAAAAACTCAGCAAAACGGCTCCTATTCCAATACACTTTCTCTGTGTTTGCATTATTTTTATTCCAGATCAACTCACTTTTGGAATGTGCTCCTTTTTTTCTTCAACTGAATCATACCATTGGTCTATCATGGACTCTCCAGGGTCTCTGGCAGAGGTCTTTTGCATCACTGACAATCTGATCCTTTTAACTGGAGATACACAGGCTTGAACGAGGGACATTCTGTAGTCCAAGCAAATGGTCTGCAGTTGAGCCTGCTCTTTTGTTTTACACATGAGGGGAAGATTATGAGGTGAATAAATACTTTTTTAGCCCAGTCACATTCAGTTTGGCAATTAGTGAAAATGACTGAATAACCTCAAAAGTACAAAAAATAAACCTACCTCACTGAAAATAAATTATTTTGGTAGTGCATCTATTAAGAGTGAAACTCTTCTTTCTGGCTCTATGGGAACAGGAATGGCATCAGAGCAGAAGCACTTGAGGAGTTCGTTGTAAGATCTAAACATGGCTCTCGGCTTGGGCTTATTAGCCACCCACAATCAACCACTTCTCTCTACTAACAGTCATTTGCTTCTAATGACTGTCAGAGGACTGGTGTGAAATGAGTAGGACTGGTATCCACTGGGGAAAAAAATGTAGCTCACAACTGCCATTAATTGGGGCTCTTATTGGCAGCCTCTGTAGCAAAATATGTAATGCACAGGCCAGTTATGGAGACACGATTATCTCTAACAATGCCACAGCGCCTGCAACATATTAGTGGAAAGAAATTCTTTGAGAAGGGTCTTTGCTTGTGTGTAGAGAAAACAGGGAGCTTTAATAAAAAAGAACACAAAAAGCTGTGTTGTGTCTTAATGGGAAAAAAGGGGTTTTTGTGGCATGACTAGAGTACTGGTGGAAGCATTTTGTCCAATATTAAAGGAATATGTATATTCTCATCTATTCCCATCTATTTCCCATAGTAGTTGTTGATTAGCATATGTTGCATACTTGCTGGGAAATTGCTTTAATAACAAGGAGAAAGGCCATAGTCTCCCCAATGGTACTGGATTTAAGGAATTGGCAGGGCAGCACTATTAGGGCTTCCCAAGGGAACAAGGAAGAAAGATCAATCATTTCCCTGATTGCTAGCTTGCCAGGGATCAATTTGATGTCTGCCGTTTTGAAATATGGCGCAAGTGTTTTCTTTTCCACTATGACAAACACACCAGCAACAGTCAAGCCATGTGAGCGGTCAAATGTATGTGTCTGTGGCAGAAAAAAGCAATTGTGCCACACATAGACATACCACAGTATGAAATTTGTAACACATGAAGCAACTCGTAATGGATTTTCCTGCTAATGGTGAAGCTAGGGTTGCCAGCTGTGGGTGGGATTTGTGGACTGGAGTGGAGCCTGGAGAAAGAAGGGACCCCAGTAGGGTATAATGCCATCAAATCCACTCTTTGGAGGCAGCCGGGTGCAGTGTGGCACCACAGGTGGGTACAGCTGCAGAGCCACAGCTGGGGACCTGGTTCATGGATGGGCCTGCCTGAGTGCAATCCAAGTCACTAAGAGAGTAATCCAAGGGGGAAGGGGGAATGGAGCCTTCAGCACGAGATTGCGCCAATGCAGAAGCCTACACTGCTGGTATAAGGGGTAAATATGCTAGTGGAGGAGCTGCTATGCCAACGGTGCAATTGCATGGTGCCCAAACCCAAAAGCTGCCATGTGCACCAGGCCTTTTCATGGTAGAAGGGGTTCTGCCAGGGGTGGAGCCAACTTTGATTGGCTTCCAAGCCCAGGAACACCTCCTTTCCCCAGTGAAAACTTATGCCAAAGAGGGTGGCATAAGCCATCACCCTCAATAGGACTTTTCACTGGCCATTCTTTTCTCAGTAGCTGTACCACCAAGTGCCTCCCCCTTTGGATTGGGCTGTAAAGCTATGAGCACTAAGTCCTGTGTACTATTGGTCTTTCAATACAACACATTCCTGAAAGTAATCCCCACTGGGAGGGTTGCTAACAGGCTGAAATGTCCTTTCCCTTTAACAGAGGCATATTGGGGAGATGAAGTTTTTAATGGCATGGTAATATATAACATCTAATTAACCATCTATTACAGTGACAGGGCATTTTCCTCCTGGCCTGTTGGCAACCTTAACCATCAGACACACCTGACTAAGATTCTGAGTAGACCTTATTAGGATTAGTCTCTGAGAGAGTAAGCCTTAGCGGGAAAGTGTGCTTAGAAGTACAGCCTTTGCTATTCAGCAAACAGCCTGTTAGCACTTGCTTAATTTAAAATACTGTCAAAGTCTGCAGAACTTCTAATATTAGACACCTAGTAAAATTGAGAAATGCATGCAGCGAGGGAAGAAAATCAATAGCTCTTATTTAATTTATTCCTCCAACCGATATCTGTTGTGCTAAAAAACAAATTAGGGAGTTGCAGGAATACAAGCCAGTCTAGTCAAATGATGTTGTTAAAACAAGCATCTTCACACAAAAAAAGGAAAAAGGAAAAAAGAAAAAGAGTTACTATAATTAGAAACTCATCTTTTCCAGCCAGTGAAAGATATGTAGAAAGGTGCTCCTTGGTGCGAAGCTGATATTCACTAGGCAAAACGAGAACAAATCAGTGGGGGAAAAATGACAGTCATGCTGGTGATTTTAGGACAGTTGGATGCAACTGATTTATAAAATCAGTTTAAGTGAGACTGGCATGCAGATTACGTTTTAATGCCGCCTCTCCACTGGCTTTGCTCTCTGCAGATCCCTTGATCAAAACGAAACTTATATTTTGATGCATCATTACAATTTTTTGCGCTGATGTTTAGGGCTGTTGATCACTTCCACATGCAGTAATAGCAGCAGCACCTAATATACGTACCTGTTCCTAAACAATCTTGAACAGGGGCTCCCAGCAGCCATGGTCTGCCATGACCAATGTTTCAAGCACAAGCCTGGCTTCAAAAACACTACCAAGGAGCAGTAACTAGGGTTACTCTAGGTTAGGAAATACCAGCTCTAGGGTTGGAAATACCTGGAGATTAAGGGGATGAGCCAGGATAGGACAATGTTTGGGGAAGGACCTCAGCTGGGTATACTGCCATACAGCCCACCCACTAAAGCATAGGTGTCAAACTCACAGCCTTCCAGATGTTATGGACTACAGTTCCCATCATCCCCTGCCAGCATGATGCATCATGCTGGCAGGGGATGATGGGAACTGTAGTCCATAACATCTGGAGGACCATGAGTTTGATACCTGTGCACTAAAGCAACAATTTTACCTCAGAGAATTGATCTGAAGATTAGTTTTCATAGCAGAGATGTTCAGGCCCCTTTTGAGGGTTCACGGGGTAATAATGACCAAAAGGATAAAGGCTGAAGAAAAATTAAAATATACTTAGCAATTTAAGGTGATCGTTCATGTGTAAATTCGCCATTCAAAAAATAGAAAAGTGAGCATAAATTCTATTTTCACTATATGTTACGCAACACTTTAATACATCATGGATATGGCGGTCACACGGTTTATTTATTTATTTTTTATATTTATATATCGCCCTCCCCGAAGGCTCAGAAACTTTAGAGCGATTCTACAACACAGTTCTACAGTTATAAACAAGAATTTGAATTCTACATAACATATCAATATAATCAGACCAAAAGGTAACAAGTCCTGAGTGCAGAGATTACAAAACTCAGTGCATCAACAGTGATGTAGATTGCAAAGAACTGCAGATGTAAGATAGACTGAGAGGTATTGTAAGACAGGAATTCAGGACTGTTTTAGCGACTCTTCATCAGTTTCCCAGCCCTAAAACGGGACCTATGGCTACACAAAAAGAGGAGCTTCTACAAATGTAAGCCAAGTCTCCTGGGGTTTCCTGAATCACTAAAATGTATTTCAAGCACTCTGGGCTGATTATATTCATATGTTTGGGAGCAGCAGCAGCAGAAGGCCATTGCTTTTACATCCTGCATGTGAGCTCCCAAAGGCATCTGGTGGGCCACTGCGTGTAGCAGAGTGCTGAACTAGATGGACTCTGGTCTGATCTAGCAGGCTCTTTCTTATGTTCTTATGTTATCACGTAAAATTGCTTATTATATTATAATCTTTCTTTAGCCAGCACCCAGCCCTTTTAAACTTTTTGTCATCCCTTTTGAAGGTTGGTAACCTTAGTGTAACAACCTTCTCACCTGACTCAGTCAGCTGACCTCAAGGACCAACTGTCATCCACTGATGTTCTAAACATGGAGAAGTTTTGTTGGTCTGATCCTGCTTGGCTAAGTATCTGGGCATTTTCCATGCATTTTGTTCCTTTTTTGGAATGCTGGTCTCTCTTGGTCTCTTGCTTCTGGAACTTGATCACTGCTTTCCCTGGACCATGTTTAGACGCCTTTGATCTGATTGGACAGTCACCTAGTTCCCTGGAGATGATAAAAACAACTGCACTATCACCTTGGGTAGTACATGTGCATTTCATTGATGTTGCTGGAAAATATTCCTGGCAGCAGAAGGCAGCAGTATATAGGCCAGTGGTGACGAACCTTTGGCACTCCAGATGTTATGGACTACCTGCCAGCCCCTGCCAGCTGATGGGAATTGTAGTCCATAACATCTGGAGTGCCAAAGGTTCACCACCACGGATATAGGCAGTATTCCTAGGTCTGGGGAGGTTGGACGGTGTTATTGACAAATTGTGCTTGAATCCACAGAAGGAGTGCCGCATCTGAAGAATTCCCGGGCCACTGCACTGGGTTCTTTAGGGTCCTCCTGCCTGCCAGAATCATGCTTTATCTGTCTTCAGAGATCTCTGGACATGATGCCAACTCTTCCAAGGTCCTACGTTCAGAGGAGCTATGCATGAAGACACAGCAGCTAAGGTTGCCAGGAAAAAGTCCTGATCCTTCAATGAAGTTTTAATATGATGAAGTTGGTTTTTATGGCATAGAACTAAATAACATATCTTGTTAATTGCCGCATTTCAAACACGTAAAGGAGACTGGTTAGAAGGACTGGTTTAAAAGTTGACACCCCCAAAGACCAGCTCCATGTTTACTGCCTGTACTCTTTGGTAAGAAGATCAATATTGCAATCTTAACCATGTTTTCCCTTCAAAAGCTTGTTTGCCCCTTCTAATGCAAGGGGGAGTATAACACTACCTACAAGGGAGGAATCCTAAACAGATCTAGCATTCTATTCAATGGGACTTACTTCCAGGAAAGCATATTTTGTATTGCAGCCTGAGAGGAAAGGGGAAAGGAGGAAGATCTATTCCCCCTTCCCACATTCTTCATGTGTCCTTGTTTAATAAATCACTTGGCTGGAAAAACTACCAGTCCTCCTGTCAGTATGAGTTCCTCTGTGCATTCCTAAACCAGGCTCTTCAGAACTGAACACTCATTTGTTTAACAATATTTTCCTCCCTCTGGTTTCATCAGAACTCTGGATACAATAAGTAGCAATTTGTTTGTCAACTGAAAACACAAGCCAAAGTCATACTTCGCTATTTGTAAAATGTGCCACCTAAATCCAGAATTTGTGCTTCAGTGTTATGTGAACAAAGTAGAACTGCATGTTTCCCTCCCTCCATCACGTAGTCTGCTTTGAAAACTCAGGTATTATTAAAAAGGAAAAGTTGAAGAGCCGGTAAGGGTCACTAGGAAACGAGAAAATCAACCTGAAAGGAGATTGAAGGGGAATTCCATTCTGCCATTAATACAATTCTGTTTCCCCATGAAAACCCAGAAATACCCTCTTCCCCTCTACAAGGGGAAGTGGTTGTGTGTAGTGGTTAGAGTGCCAAACGAGGATCCAGCAAACCTACCATGTTCATTTGCTGGCACAAGGGGCAAATGCCCCAGGTCTGACAACGTGCAGATTCAGGTTTGTTTTCCCCCTCCTCCACATGAAGCCTGCTGAGTGACCTTGGCTCAGTCACAGTTTTCTCAGAACTCTCTCAGTCTACTCGAAGGCAAGCAATGGCACGCCACCTCTGAATGTCTCTTGCCTTTAAAACCCTACAGGCACGAAAGCTGTGACTTGACAGCACTCACACACAAAAAATGTGGATGCATGATAATACCATCACAAATCAATCATCACAGACATGAATAATTTATCAGAATTCAATACAATGTACTTCTGGATATGTGGACGATTCTTCTTTACGATGCCCTGGACCAACTTGATCTAGAAGACATTTCACTTCTGTTCAGCCCTGCAGTTACATTGTGTTTACAGAGCCATAGCTTTGTTTTTAGCCCAGAAAGAATCAATCTACTCTTTGCTGAACATGTGAATATAACAGAAAAAAAATGGGTAAACAGATGACAGCAGAACATCAGCAGAATTAAGCCATACCTTCAGAGGCGTAGCTGGGCCATACTGCACCCGGTGCGTACTCTGCGTCTTCTGCCCCTCCCCCATGGCACCCTGCCCCACCTCGCCCCACTTACCTTAGTTCAGCCTGAAAGTGCAGGCTGTAAAAAGCGGTCTGTTCACTTGAGGCTGAAAACGGTCTGAAGGGAACTACACTTCCCAGGAAACCTTGGGGCTTGCAAGGTCTCCTGGCAAGTGTAGTTCCCACCAGGTTTTTTTCAGCCTCAAGTGAACAGGCTGCTTTTCCAGCCTGAACTTTCAGGCTGAACTAAGGTAAGTGTGGGGAGGTGGCAGGTGGGTGCGCCACGGGGGTGGGAGAGGGCGATTTTCGGCCCCCTCCCAGGCGTGCGCCCGGTGCAATGCGTGCCCCCCAACCCCTGGTAGCTCCACCTCTGCATACCTTTGATTCAAATCCTGATGCTGTTTTGATAAAACACAGGGGCTTTCTAGGATTTTTGCTTCCTCCCTAGAAGTGTCTGTATTTTAGAATTCAAAATCTTTAGTTTATAGTACACTCATATATATGTTGATGCCCCAGTGAGTGTAATAGGACTGGCTCAAGATTGCAACATTAGTATTACTTTGCACTACCCGCTTCAAGTTGTTGTTTTTTCGGGGGGGGGGGGGGGTTGGGGGGTTGCTTAGTGATTTATGCCCTTATTTAGTGCATGTATTGGCAGCATTACAGTTATATTTTCTACAGCATGAATAATTGAACATTCTCCATTGCAATCAGGCAAAAAAAATTAGATAAAACAGCAGGATGTGTGGGCTTCCTAGGGACAGCAAACCTCATTTCATTTCACATTGTAGAAGGCAGCAATATCTCATCATCTGGCCATCAATATATCATTTCTTCATCAAATAATGAACTTAATTTTTTTTTAACTAGTGAGAAGAGTTTTTTTAAAAAACGGGAAATCTGTCAAACCAATTCATCAGAGTGTCTGCTCTGGCATACCATTTTCTCTGCAGTAATTATTAACCTGATTGAGCTATGAGTTTTATATTTTCTAATCATTTTTGTGCATTCTTTCATATCTACTATAGTCATAAAGCACATGAAAGTGACTCCTTAAATAATATCCTAAAAATAGAACGTCTACATTTTTTTTAAACTGCTGCTGCTAGACTAACTTTTCTAGACCATTCAAATGGCCAAGTGACCGGCTGTAGAGTATGGCCATGTTGCACTGCAGTTCCAATAGAGGTTTCCCAGCAGCATGGGGAGGTGGGCAAAGTGGGTCAGAAACCTCCCTTTCTGACAACAACATATTCCTTGAAAACTTTCTTCGACATTTATGTGAATAGGACAACCACATGCTCTTACAAAGCATTCTCTTTTTCTCCTGCTTTCTATGTGTGTTAGTTTTGAACAGACAAAAACAAGTAAGATCTACTGCACATCGTGACAAAGGATCCATGGTTTTATATTATATTTTAAAGTTATTTATACTGTGTTTAAAGTTATATTTTATATTTGTTGTTGTTCACCACCCTGAGCCTTTCAGGGAAGGGCGGTCTATCAATCCAATAAATGAAATGAATGAATGAAATGGTTTTACCACAGAGTTTTTAATGATTCCTAAAGCTACCCTATGTCACTTCCAAGTTTATACCAGAAATGACATAGTCCCATGGTCAGCAACAGCCCCTCCCACAATGGTCCTGTCCACAACCCTCCACTGGTTGCCAGGCAATGGAAGAATTTGGGTAGATGTTATGCAGGTACCATCTCGCAACTCTAGATCAGAAGTAAGTCCCATTTCATTCAGTAGGTTCAGTTCCAGGAATGTATCCCCAGGATTGCAGCCTTTGCCTTCTGTTTGCTGAGCTTACTTTACCTTTCATATGAGATTTTTATTGCATCACTTCTGAGGTTATATGGAAAATGCCCCCCCTTTCATCAGTATCACAGATAACTCACAGTGCAAATCAGAGGGGACAAGTATCCCTGCTGCAGATGGCTTGCTGCACTGTGATCCTCTACCCAACAGCGATGCTCCCCTACCTCAGGGAAAGTGTTGTATGCAGCACAGTGGGCTGCACCACCATTTTTCTTGGGGCAAAAGGGTTCAGGAAACTGTCTAATGCCAGCCAGCCAGCCCCCCCCCCTCCCCCCCGCCCTTCACTTTGGCACCAGCATGAATTCCTGTGATGGAGCTGCGCTCACTGTGCCAGTGTCCCACGCTAATCTCTGGCACTGGCGTATGTGCCCTGGTGGCAACGTACCTGCCCCTTACACTGGAACAAGTTACATTTACATCAGTGCCAGGTTACACCGCTTCCTCAGTACTCCCCCACCCCCTGAGGTAGTTTGCACTGTCTGTCAATTACTCAAAAATCAATTGTTACAATTTGGTCAATTTCCCAGCAGTCTTGCATACTATATAGAACATTTTTATAACAATGGCTGACTGTTACACATTAATAAACACACTAGATTATTTAATCTTCAATATTTGTCGATTAAGGAAAAAATTGAATTCATGACAGTAATTAGTATTTGAGTAACTGGACTGAGGAAAACTAATGGATGAGTGAACACAGAAAAATTAACTGATGTTCCTTGAGTTCATGCAAGCTTAGTCCTTGCTGTTCCTCAAAAGTTTAGTAAACAAAGACACATATTCTAATAGACAGGTCAACAACCTAGCAAGTATTCTGTGCTGTGATAACAACACAGCATTTCCATTAGCTCCCTCTCATTACTTTGTCGGTCACTTTGAATGCCAAAGACTTTGTATCTGCATATTCCGTCTAGCTGAATGTTGATTTACTCACAGTAGCATTTGCCATGGATTATATACACTGTATTTCCAACCCCAGGTCCAGAAACATCTCCTTCAGTAGCATTGTTTGTTTGTTTGTTTGTTTGTTTGTTTGTTTGTTTGTTTGTTTGTTCAATCGATCTATAGACACCCCTTCCCCGTCAGTGAGCTCAGGGAGACTCACAACGATCACATCTCACAATAATAAAATCAGCAATAACCATGATAAGGGGCAAATGGACTGGCAGAGGGGCAACTTACCCAGGTGGTCAGATGTCACATGGCTCTGTGGCACCGAACCTGGAAGCTGGCTCCATCACCCAGGCCCGCCAGCACGAAACTCTACGCTGGTGCAGCCCAGGGTGTTCCGTGGGCTTAGATGGCCTTCAAGGCCTGGTTGGCACTTTGCACTGGTGCAGCCAACAGTGGAGATATGCCATGATTTTCATGCCATATTTCTATTCCCTGCTATGGGGTATTTCCACCCTTAAAAAAACATTTTAAGGAATTCTTGCAACTCTGGAAAGTTTTATGGATGCCACAGAGCAGTGTTATCCCCATCTGCCATCCCAGTCAGGATTGGGCTGTTAGAACTCATGATACATCACTATCAGCCTCCTTCAAAGAACCCTGGTGGCTGGTCCGCCACACTGCCTCCAGAGGACTTCCAGGCGGCATGAGGAGGTAGGAAAAAGGAAAAAAACACCAGCTGCTTTGAAAGTCATCCATAGGGCTGAATGGAGTTAGGTAGCTTTAGGTAGTCCCAGCTCGAAAGCCCAGGTGGAAACTGACTCCATCCATGGGGAATGTCCCAGCCCAGCCCAGCCCAGCCCAGCCCACCCTCACCCCACTCCCATGCTGGTATTTACTCAAATGCCAGAATTGCTCTGCAGCTGCGGCCACTCCTAGGTTTTGCCACTGTGAATGCTAGGCATATCTCAGCTGTTACAACCAACAAATTTTGAGCAGGTTTGGTGAAAATTGCTTCTATTTCCCCCTTCTTTTACTCTGGAGCTGCTCCTGGTCTCTGCAATATTTCATGCTTAATAATAACAACAATATGCAAGAATTGGTTTAGATCCTGCCGAACATTTCCACTGACCGAAGCCCCAAATCCTGCCCCCACCCCACCCAGATGCTACTCTTAGAAACCAGGATATGCCCATGAACAGTATGAGATCAAATCGCATCTCTTTCTACAAAGGCTACCACTGTGCACACCGGCAAGCTGCCTGAACAGTATTGGTTTCATGTTGCAGCCCAAATAAAAGTCCACGTCTATCTGATTTTTCAAAATAATTAGCTATGTAGGTAGGGATCATTACTCAAATTTGATACGTGTGCTTCTGACCTTAGACATCAGAATAACTACATTCACAAGTCCAAAAAGAAAAATCTAAAAACATTAAAACAAACATTTGTCATTTCATTTTGATGGAAAATGGGTTGATAAAGCGACATCTGTCAAAAAGCCCCCCATCACTCTAACACATCAGACTTTTGAAAAACATCATTTGACTTTTTAATGACACAGAAAATTAATCTCTTTCTTGACTGTTTGCATCTTTTTAACTATATGTTGTTTCAACAATTTTCTGCGGCATAACTAAACTCACAGCTGTGTTTGTCTGCAGTTCTAGTAAAGCTATGAAATGCCTTTTTTGTAAAAAAAAAAGAATAATTTGAAGGCAGCTTTTGGGATAATTCTCTGTAATCAGCTGTATCTTGGATCCCTGGGCTCGGAATGTGCAGAACAAAAACTATTCCTGCAGATATTAATTTCCAGTTTTCCCCTGTTAACAAAAGTATTTCCAGTTCAATTCAATTTATTACAATTCAAGATCAGCAAACAAACCAAAGACAGTGAGCATTACACCATAATCATATAGGACAGTGTTGGCGGACCTTTTGGAGACCAAGAGCCAGGGCCGGAGCAAGGGAAAACTGCGTCCAGGGCACGTGTACACCCTGCACTCCTGCCTGCCCCTGCCCTGCCCTGGAATGCCCCGAAACACCCCCGTCACACCCCTGGAACGCCCTCGCCACGCCCCTGCAGGGTCACACACCCAGTGCGTTGTGCACCCCTCACCCCCTTGACACTATGCCACTGCTGAGTGCCCAAACTGGGGCGATGGCATGCGTGCCCACAAAGAGGGCTCTGAGTGCCACCTCTGGCACCCGTGCCATAGGTTCACCACCACTGATATGGGACATAGAATCCATAAAATATTAATCCGTATAAGACATCTACAAAAACAAAACAATAGATTTGTTAAAAATGAGTCAATTCATTTTGCTGTATTTGCAATATTTTGGGTATTCTATTTTGAGTACAGAAATACTTTAATGGGGCTAGATTTTATTACCGTTCCCTACCACCAAATTGGTGTGGATCTGCGCTGTATCATTTTGAAGAGCTTTGTCCCATAATCTTGGTTAAACAAATGTTCTTACTCATTGATATCCAAGATGTAGCAAAGCAGCATTAGAAAGTCATCCAAAGGGCTGAATGGATGGGGAGTTTGTCTTCTGCTTTCTTCGTCCACCTTTAGTGACAATTATCAGAAAAAATCAGAAAAATGAAACCAGATGGAAGAAAACGGCTTAAGCCAAATGTACAAAGCTTGAACTTAAGCATGTGTTTCTAGTGGCATTCAGCCTGCTTCTAGCCTTAACAAGGCATTAGCTGTTCAGTGAGGTACTCCAAATAAGAGATCTAAGAAATTTTGACTGAATCTCTTCAAATTTCTATACCTGTGCTCCATAAATTACCTTACCCTGGAATACTTTCAATGCATACAGTATCAATAGTATTGTGACACATTGATATATCTGGTTATTGCATTATATCATCAAACATTGATATTGCTTAGCCCAGTTTAAACTCCCCACACTATTACATTGTTGTCAATGTTCTTCCTCTATACCAGGTTAACTTTCATCTGTCTATGTTATATCTCTCAATTGCTGTAGAACTAAATAGATCACAAAAACATGTTTGTTTGAAAATAGCCTTCAAAAATGCCAGGTTAATATCACCATCAAATATCACCACCAAAATATACATCCATATTAGTAATACAAAATTCTCTCCTTCTTACCCTGCAGCTAGAGTTTATAAAACTTGCTGGGCATTTCACATCCTCAATTAATTGGACAACGCAATGCCACAATTCAAGTATGGCAACAGATTATTCAAAAGTTCTCTCGCTAACTTTTATGGAACATTAAATGTCCTTTGGGCAGTTTATATCCTTGTCTTTACGCTGTTATCCACACAGTAAAATTTAACTGAGATGCATCAGTGTGCCTTATTCAAAAGTCATCTTGACCTATAAAAAGTTGCTTATTCTAGGAATCACTCACCGATGTGAGGTAATGCCACATAACATACACACAGTCAACAGAGGCCATCTGATTCTCTATAGAGACATAAACACCAGATAGAATGCAAGATTTGTGGCCTCTCTTTCCCAAAATTTCACCTATGAAAACATGTGCCCTGTGTGCACAAGAAAGTTCATCGCTCTTAAAAGTACTGTTCCTGCTAGTAATACTGCTGGTCATTTCTTTAACTCTGGGAAAGGAGCCTTATTTATTGGCAAGTCCTTCCTAGTGGAAGAGAACAAATGGAAGACTAGATCTAGCAGGCACCAGGTTGGCTACTATGGCATAATGGCCTGGTTTGGTTGTCTGCTATGAGCATCTATGATTCTATAGGATAAAACACGTAACGTTAATGCTTGACTATATATCAACAGTAATGTTAAGATCTAGGGTCTGTGCAACACTTATAAGCATATTATTTTTATGCACACATGCAGAAAGAGATTCAAACAAATCTGTGGAGCAATACCGAGAATTGATCATCTGGTTTTGGCCTGCCAGAGAAGTTCATATACAACAGCTCATCATTTGGTTCTGAGGTGAATGAATACTCACAATTTATTTGTGATATATACAGATTCAACCTATTCATGACTTCCCAAAGAGAGTAGATGAAAAGAAATAAGCACAAAAAGATGTAAAGGAAATCACTCTTCACTACAGCTAGAATTGCATTTGCCTGATATTGGAAGGCTTAATCCTTGCCAAGTGAACGAGAACGGTTATTAAAAATGTAGGATAATATAAAAGTTGTACAGTTAACAGTTCTACAGCAATTGAGAGATATAAGATAGACAGATGAAAGTTAACCTGGTATAGAGGAAGAACACTGACAACTTAATTGTGGGGGAAGTTTAAACTGGTCAAGGCAATATCAGTGTTCGATGATATAAAGCACAGGTGTCAAACTCGCGGCCCTCCAGATGTTATGGACTACAGTTCCCATCATCCCCTGCCAGCAGCATGTTGGCAGGGGATGATGGGAACTGTAGTCCATAACATCTGGAGGGCCAGGAGTTTGACAACTACGATATAAAGTAATAACCAGATATATCAATGTGTCACAATACTATTAATACTGCCCAGTTTGAAAATCTTGGGTTGACAACTTGTATTCATATCTTCTTGGGAGTCAAAAATGTGGAGTTCAGCTTTTTAATAATTTTTATAATAATATAATATGGACATTCTGATGTGTTGATTTATTTTGTGCACTAGTGTTTAAGCAGGAATGACTGAATACTGTCTAGAAAAATTTGTGTCAATGCATTATGTGCTTTTGAGAGTTGTTGCTTCATTTGTAGTAACACGCGTGTGTCAGGTTTACAGGAATTGTTGAGTATCTTGGATGAATGTTGTATGACAAAGACTGGTATTTATATTTTTTTTCTTTATCCTAGTTTTGTAATTTATTTGTCAAAAAGTTAACAATTGAACAAGGTATAATAGAAATCATCTTTCAAAACCATATGAAGTTGTTGAATATATTACAGAGGAATAATTATATCCTCCTTTAGATCCTGCAAAAATTCATCTCAGGCTGTTACACCACAATGTTGCTTGTTGCAGATGGCATTTCTCAGCCATTCTCTTTATGTATAGGCAGACTCTTGCTGAGAGAGAATGGCTAACAACAGTACCAAATATGGGTTTACAGTTTAATGCTTTAATCTGATGAAACTTTACATTATCTTCCTTCAGATGTGCGTTATGCTTGCCATTTTCTCATGACATACAAGACAGCTCCAGACATTGGCCATACTGATGGCAACTCTCTGTCCTAGCCTTCAGTTTGTGAGGTCAACTGAGGTGGTTTCCCCAGGAGGTTAACTGGGACAGGCGGCAATCTCCCATCCTGCCTACCTATTGATGTGTCCTTCTGCTCACGTCTGTCTCTACCATGACTGCCAACCCAGCCTCCCTCTGCGGGCCAGAGTGCTGACTCTCCTTGTTTTCTCTTCTCCCGCCCTTTTGGAAATACAGCAAGGCAAGCCACAACTGCCTCACGGAGCTTCCCAAACAGAAACTCCTTCATATTGTCGAAGGCTTTCACGGCCAGAATCACTAGGGTGTTGTGGGTTTTGGTGTTTGTATGACCATGTTCCAGTAGCATTTTCTCCTGACATTTCGCCTACATCTGTGGCAGGCATCTTCAGAGAAAGTAGGCGAAACGTCAGGAGAATACTACTGGAACACGACCATACAACCTGGAAAACCCACAACACCCTAAAAACTCCTTCTGTCATGAGAGTTCAACCATTTTTTGCATTGCCTAAACACAAATTTCCATCAAGTGCATTGATTCCTGTCATCATGGATACCAAGAAGATTATTAAAACGCTTGGGAGTATCTTGCAAATAAATGAAAATATGACCAGGCTACATGTAATAAATGCTTAGGTCATGTGCACATTTAAATAAGGCAGATGGTAACTTCTTAATTATGCTCCTAAGCACCAAGGGCTATAAGTCAATTAGTCATTTCCACATTGCTCAATTTAGCAGTTTTGTAATTTAGAAGTTCTCACAGAAACCCAGACTTAAACAGAAAACAAGAATTCTAACAGCCTACAACCAACTATTACTCAAGAGTAATTAACATCAAAGGGTAATCAAGACCAAAGTAATAAGGGAAGCCAAATACATATATTGCATATATTATTATTACTTATTATTACTATTTAATTACACTATAAACACTATTACATTATTCACATACACTGAGGCACAGCAATAAGATCAATCAGTAAATCCATGGTACAGAAATATTTTTTTAAAGTACTTCTCAATAGAGATGGCATCCTCTACCCATTCACCTCAGATTTCAGCTCAAATAAACTGAAACTTTTTGGCAATCAGCCATTAAAAAGCTTGTTCTATTGAAGCTGAAATCTGAGATCCCAGAGACCTCACATCACCATGGTATACTCAATGTTGTCATTATGAGTGGTACCCCCTGGATTTCTCTTCTCTGTCTCATCCTGACCTAGCTTAACATTGTTGAGGAGCAATGGAGTGTCAAGAGGAAGTAACTCAGAGAAAGAAAAATACTTGTACCATCTCCTTCAGTTTCTTCCTCTTCCTCCCCGCCCCCATGTATCCTGGACATGGTTGTGCCCAGATCACCTGATAGTTAACGTCAAACATTCTGGAGATTTCATTTAAATCTAGCTATGCCAGAAATGTGCCAAAACCTCCAGCATCTCTACTTCCAAGAATCTGCAGAATGCTATTGCTTTAGAACTGTGCAAATACCCCTCAATCCTTAGAAGTAAGCAGAAGTAAGCAATGTTTACAGAATGATAGCATACTCTTTGCCCGGATTAAAGCCGCTACACCTTTCTAAGCAATGTTCCCAGCTAGTGAAAAAGCCTACAACTGTGTCCATCTGCCAAAATAAATAAATAAATAAACCCCCTCCCACACACACACACATCTTCTCATTTCAGCACCTACTGTACACAATGAGATTTTTAAAAAGCAAAACACAACTTATCAACACTATGGAAGTGCTATATTTTCATGTTTAATGTCTCTGTTTATCAAGGTGTTAGCATGTGTTTTGGGGAAATCCTTGCCTAAACCCCTCCTGCCTTCTACTTCAATCCTGGAAAACTTCCACTGTAGATCCATCTGTCTTTCCAAATTCCATTGTAAGAAGGAAGTAGTCACTAGTAAACACATCTCATTTGCATTTAATACTGAGGCTTTTACGATCAAAGTTGAGGGTAAAGAACCCCAGGATTTGCTGGCAAAGGAACATTTTATGCTAGTTTTTTTCCATGTCTCAGTAAGAACTTAGCATAATTATTAATAATTCCAAGTTTTTCACACTACAATAACTTGAATGGCATTGAGCTACAGTTTGGGAATTGTTATTGGGACGCCATCTGGCTTCAACTGAGCAGACTTAAGAATGTCGCTCCAATGTCCTTAAAATTGGTGGGGGGACTACCTCTTTCCCTTTTTCTTGCAAAGCAAACTCCATCCAGATGTCCAAAAAAAGCACATGTGTTTGGCATTTTACAATCAAGCCAACTTTCTGAGCTTAAAACATATTGCTTTAATAACAGCCAAAGGTTGCTACCTAACTATGTCACACGCACTACACTGCCAAAGTAAATTGAAAGCAGAGCTCCTTAGGAAAGAGAACATCAGAAGACCAACAGACTGGTCCCAAGCACTAAGAGTTGCTTTTTTTTGTTTTTTTGTTTTTAAAAAATAAAAATTAGAACTTCTGTGTCTATAGGAAAACCCAACTAAATAACATTTATACATGAACATGAATGGAAAATACATTGTTAGACTGAATATGCTGTAAAATATATTTGAGTTTTGTAATTTTCAGCTACACCAACAGCATCTTTAAGTTTTACGGTAGCTTGCTTAGTTCCATTAAAGCCATTTCCGTTCACCCAGTAAAAATGACAGAAGATTTACTCGTCACATTACATAGCCATATGTCTAAACAATAAAGGTCCACAGAACATCTGGAAAAGCAAATACCTTGCTGGTGTAAGTCAGTTCAGCCACGATACTGTATTCAGACAATTTTGTAAGCCATCACAAAATAACAATTGACACAAAATAGTTATTACTTGCATCTCGCCTTGAGTGTTCACATGTGATAAGTATAAGTAAAATACAAGTCCAAGTAATACATGAGTATTTTGCATTCCCCTTTTTCACATTAATTATTAGGGGCATATTTCAGCCAAAAGTAGGCCCTTTTAAAAGTCCCACTGTTTTCATTAGGAGATTAATACTATCATTCTAAACAGTGACACCCTTCTAAACTTATTGACTTCAATGTATTTGGAAAAGTATTAAGGATTGTGCTGTAATGATACCATCCTGGGTAGAGTTACTCCAGTTCCAAGTCCAAACTATTTTTAATAGTCATTTCTAACAACTGTTGTGGCAGCAGGGGACCCAAGTTGGGCCTAGGGAGTCAGGACCCCACATTTAAAAATATAAACGTCTAGTTTGGTTCTTGTGTCGAGGTGGAGGAAGAGGGGAACAGGAGACCCTGGGAAATTATGCCCAGTACTGGCTCACTTAAGAGGATCAAACATAGGCACATAGACACTTGGGGTACATTCTGTAGGGCTCGACTTGCATCCGCCGCAATTTTTCTTCATGAAGTCGACTCGTTGTCGTTCCGCACAGTGGCCGAGCTCGTTCTTCCTTAGCCGAACTTAGAGGGCGGGATGAGCTGTGCACGCCTCTTCCTGCTTCACATTCTATTGGCTGCCACAAAAAGTTGGCACCTGAGCTCGATTCGCCGTTAATCCGCACATTATCAGTTTAGTTTGTCTCTCGAGCTCAGTAGGCGGGATCGACTCTGTGCGTCATCCACCCCTCTGCCCCAATTGGTTCCCTTTCCCATGGCGGGAAACGGTCGATTATGATTGGCTGGCCAAAAACGTGCTGTGATTGGTTAAAGGGAAACTAAGCCCTGATTGGGCAGAGACAGGAACGACGCGATTGGCTGGAGGGGCAAGTCGAGTACAACAGACAGTCCACACAAGCATGAGCTTGACACTAGTTCACCAAAAAGTACTCCCTCCGAGCAGGGATCAAGAAGATCTGGCTCAGGTGGGACGAAGGAGAGTCGGACTTGTGTCGAAATCTGCGGCTGTGCAGACTACCCGGGCCGAACACAAGTCAAGCCCTGCTGGTAACGTACTGTGCAGAATCACCCTTGGTCAGCTACACAGGATGTGGGGACAGCACTTGCAGACAGGGCCCATAGATTTGGTTCATACTGCACTTTTAATAAAAGGGACCTAGAGGAAGACTGGACATTCAGAGTAGTTCAACAGCCAAGCCTGAAAGCAGCGGTTGAAACAAAGGGATCAGTAGTTGTGCAAGGGAGCGCGCCAGCTTGAATTTATTCCAGCATGGCTTTTCATGAGTCAGAACTCACTTCTTCACAAACTGGGCCCAGTGGAAATGGAAAGGATGGCCAAAAAAAAAAAAGTGGGAAGAAGCAGAAAAGAAAAGGCATAGTTACAGTGCTATTCTAATTAAAGTCACACCTTTCTAAACCCATTGACTTGCACAGTTCGGTTGCTTCTTTTTTCCGTCTGCCTACACATGTTCTTAAGACAACTGCCTTTTCTGAAAGTCAGAAGATAATCAAACAGTGAGGTAGTGTTATGTCTTGTATTTGGTTAGGGGCCTGGTCACAACTTAGAGAGATACAAATAGTCCAGTTGTCCCTATATACAGTATCAGATGATAGGGAAAGAAAATTAATTATTATTTGAAAATTGATCTTCTCTTTAAAAATCCTCTTGATCTTTTTCAAAATCGATTTTACCTTTCCTTGGGTCCAGAAAATAAAGTCAGACTTTCTGAGTGGATTATCTCTATTTTGACTTCTTAATACTTCAGGGTAATCAAGTTCTGTTCTGCTTTACTGAGAGCACTTCATTATGACTCGCTTTATAAACCACTTCTCTAAAACAAAAAATCTCCAGTGCAAGAAATGAATAATACTAGATAAAAATTCACAAACGCAAGAAAGGCCACGGACTCTGACCCTGAACATTTCCTGTTTCAGTCTATGGAAAGTACCTGTTTCACATTCTAATTTAAACACTTTCTCAAGTTTCCCCATTTAATTCTGTTAGGCACAAAGAAAGATTTAAACCCATAGATAAAACTTTTCAGTCCCCTTGACTGATAGTGCTCATAACACCTTTTTATTGTACTATATTACTTAAATCTAATACAGAAAGAATTTAAATTGAAAATTAACTACCATTAAGATTGTAGTCTTAATTTAAACTACAATATGCCTATTTCTACTTCATTTCCAAAATCCCTCAAAGCACATTCCACATGTTACTGATTAAAAATTAATTTGGAGAAAAACACAGGCATCATCTTCAGGCTGACTGAAACTAGCCCAGAAAATAGAGCCATCATTTAATGTTTATTGCTGATTTTATTGTGCTCTATTCATTGTTTGTTCACCGCCCTGAGCCCTTTGGGGGAGGGTGGTTTATAAATATAACAATAAATAAATAAATAAATAAATAAATAAATAAATAAATAAATAAATAAAGTAACCTTTCTTATTTTGTCTTCCGGTTCATTACCAGAATATTCTTCTCCAAATGATTTTACCCTGCTTCCCTCTTGCAGTACTCCAAACAATTGACATGAAGATGCAGCCACTTTTATCCAGCATGGTGTATTGATTGAAATCTAATCTGGAAAACTGGGGTTGAGTCCCCACTCCTCCACATGAGCAGCGGACTCTGGTGAACTGTATTTGTTTCCCCGCTCCGACACATAAAGCCTGCTAGGTGACCTTGGGCTAGTCACAGTTCTTCGGAACTCTCTTAGCCCCACCTACCTCACAAGGTGTCTGTTATGGACAGAGGAAGGGAAAGGAATTTGTAAGCCATTTTGAGATTCCTTAGAGGAGAGAAAAGCAGAATATAAATACAAACTGTCTGTCTGTCTGTCTGTCCGTCTGACTGACTATCTGTCTGTGGACCTGAACTGTCATCCCAGAAAATCCATTCGTAGTGGGAAAATAGCAATCATGTACTAAGATTCATGTAAATGTGGCATGGATAAAATCCCTAGAATACTAGTTGGGTGTCTTGACCTGTGCAACTATTCAGAGCTAACAGTGCAATCTTCGACAAAGTTATTACATTAGTGGCTTTTAACTTGGGTAAGTCTGCACAGCGTCGCACACAAGTCTGCACTCCAATGCAGCTTACCAATGATCAATGTAATATGGTCAGTGAACAAACAAGAGAAAAATGGTCATGGAAGTAAATAGTTTAAATGCATCCAGGCAGCTGGGTCTGCAAAGTCATGCTTCAGCACAGCAATGTCAACAGAAGCCTGAAATATGATTCTGGGACTTTTAATGAAATATGGCTGTGAAGCAAATGTCCCCCCACCCCCCTGCTTCCTTTCAGAAAGAGTGGCATAGCAGAGATTTCATTCCCTTGGATATGACTCCCTCAATCTTTTCTATTTGCAGATTTCATAGGACAATTAGAAAAGGCTGGTTGATCAGATGACAGTCATCAAAGTAGTAAACGTGGTTATGTTTTTATTATATCACCTTTAACTATTGGGCTGGATCCCAACTAATATTTTTGTGCATCTAAGAACTTCTGCTTGTAGGAGGTGATTTCTCCCCTCCCCAAAAGCAGCCCAAAATGCACCCTGAATTCTTGTACTCATGGCTGCTCAGTCCAAGTTCCTCACCAGCCTAACCTCTGGTAGCTAAAAGGATACATAAATCCACATGTTGAGGTAAAAAAAATTACAACAGAAGTAGCAGATCATACATTTACTTCTCTATGCATCAGCATAAGATAACGTGATATTTTGAATTACAGCTGATCTCTCTCGTCAAGGAAAATATGGGGTGCATGGAAGCACTTGTCATAGCGTCAAAGTGAGCCAGAGAGCTACATCTCCCTGCATTGATTCTGAGGGAATCCAATGAAAATAGGGAGAAGCAATAATGTATTCTGGGAAGCACTGAAAGGTGTTCATTACAACCTGGACCTGTGTCGCTGAATGTGAAGCATTAAGAAACAGCCTAAAAATCCAAAATGAGGTATCATTACAAATGCCTCTAGGAGGAGCAAATCAGGAACTGATAAGCATCCAAAGCTAATTAAGAAAAGTTTCAGATTTCCCATTGGCCAAAACCAAAATCTATCTCATGCTTTAGAAGGAAGGCATTTCTTAACTGTTTACTTTCCCTTATTATAGGCACCGCATCTTTCCATAAAAAGATCCAAGATGGCTCACAAAGAAAGAACCACTAACCTTAACTCATATCGACAATTAAACAAAACAAAATTAAACAATATATCTCTATATATAAAACATAAAGATGTTGCTGAGATAGCTGCAACTTGAATTATATCAAACAATTGATATGTAAAAACCATTCCAGATAATTCAGCGCTTTGTATCCCCCTAACCAATGGACTTATTGAACTCCTATCGATCAGCAATATTCACTGGCCATTTTAATCCCTTACCGTTGACAGAGAAGTCTTGTCCTGGTAAAAATCCAAAAAATAGACGTGGCTCATGTCTTGACTGACTCTGGTGAAATCAGCTACAAAGAATACCCTGTCAGCAGGTTCTCCTCGGCCAGCCAAAGGGAGAAGCAGCAATAGCAGCAGTGAGAAGAAACCCTGTAGAGGGGGCTCCTTGCATATTGCTAGCTAAAGCATTCTAGGCTGCTAAGCACATGAATCTATCCATCACAACATGTCCTGCTTATGAGCTTCTGCCTGAACCCTTTACACTGCAACAAAGAGTCTCTCTAGCCTTCTACTCTACAATAGTCCTCCAAAGAAGAATGAATGGGTGGATATGCTGCTATTGCTATGAAATGTTATGTTGATATTTGCTGATGTTGTTATAAGTTGATTAATCTGTTACTAGTTTGTTAACCTGATATAGAATTATTAAGTATTTATTGAACTGTTGGTCCATTGTGTAGCTAGTGAAATTGTTAGTGTCATTTCGCTTAGTCCTACTATATTTTTATGTTATTGTTTATTTACTATGTTGTGTACCGCCCTGAGCCCTCCAGGGGAGGCGGTATATACATTAAATATCTAATCTAATATGCTGGGAGAAAACTGGATTTTGGGAATTTAAAAAAATCTCAACACAAATGAAAGGCTTTGATTCCCAATTTATGCTAGGCGCCCAGGAGGTGGAGGGGCATCTTGCCCCAGGCGTGCACTGGTGCGGGGACGTGGCAGGGTGCAGGGCACACATGTGCCCCGGGCACAGTTCCCACTCGCTATGGCTCTGGTGTTAGATCCTGTGTATTTTATGGAGCTCAAATATTTTAATGCTGTTTATGTTAAAACAATTTGGCTTGGGGAAATAAGTGGTCTTAGCTCAATAGAAGCTTAAACCTGGATTTGCATCTTTAAATTCGGGTTCTGTCTATTCTTTGAGGCTCTGGAGGGAAGCTCAGGGACTCTTATAAGGTTCCTGGGCTTCAATTTTTTGAACACAGTTAGCAAGATACAAGTTATCCCTTCTAAATCTAAAAGAGAAGGACCTTTTTCTCTTTTTCAGTCAATCAATGTAAAAAAACGTGTGGCCAAATTGATCAGTTTTGGGGATAAGTTACCCTTGTTTTGATGCTCAGAGGACATGCTACCCACTTGCCCTGGACCTTCTATTTAAGAGTAATCTCCCTTTCTATGTGGATTTTCTTGTTAGTTTAAAGTGTTAGTTCTTGTTAGTTTAAAGTGTTAGTTTCTTGTTAGTTTAAAGTGTTAGTTCTTGTTAGTTATGTAGAATTTTTATGCACTCAAGATTTAATTGTCCTTTTTCAATGGTTTTGCTGAGTCATCTGCTAAGGATCCCTTTGCAGAAGGTCCCAGGTTCATGCCCCAGCAAATCCAGTTAAAAAGACCTATTATGTGATGTGAGAGACGATGTGGTGTGGTGGTTAAGAGTGGTGGACTCTGATCTGGAGAACTGAGCTTCATTGCCCACTCTTCCACGTGGGCAGTGGACTCTAATCTGGTGAAACAGGTTTGCTTCCCTATTCTCTGACATTAGAAATGTCAAACTCGTATCTAGATGTTAGGACTTGTGCTCCTATCACCCCCTGCCAGATTGCTGCTGGCAAGGGATGATGGGAACTGTAGTCCATAACATCTGGAGGGCCGCGAGTTTGACACCTATGCTCCACACAAAGCCTGTTGAGTGATCCTGGACTAGTCATAGTTCTCTCAGAACTCTCTCATCCCCATCTACCTCACAAGGGGTCAGCTGTGGGGAAAGAAAGGGAAGAAATGTGTAAGCTGCTTTGAGACTCCTTATCGTTGAGGAAAGTGGGGTATAAATCCAAACTCTTTTTCTTGGCCTGAGACAACAGGGAGCTGCTGCCAGTCTGAGAAGATACCCCAGAACTTGATACAGCAATGGTCTGGGTCAGGCAGCCCCATGCATTCAAGAACTAGTGCAAGACTTCATGGAAGCTTTCGCTCAGTATCTTGCACAATGCCATGAGCAAGCAGGAAAATCAAGCTGAGAACAGTAAACTTTTGTTAGATCCTCCACTAAGTAAATTCACCACAGAATAAAGCTTTTAATTGTTGGTCATTACATCTAAACGATGACAGTTAAGAGTCCCAGCTGGACTTGGTGCTTGTAATTAGATAGCAATCAGCTTCATAACAGCACACTTTTAACATTGTGACCAACCATGCTAAATATGTTAACCTAGTTAGCAAGATATAAACAAGACCAAAGGCAGTGAACGCTATCTTGTAATACACACATGGTACTCAGCACAGGGTGCTTTTAAAACCTAAGTTATTTTTAAGCCTTGGGAAGGTCTGCTTAAGTCATGGGTATCAAAGAAGGGCCATGAGTCATTTCTGCATGGTCATCGTTAGTAGGCCAAAATAGCTTGTTTACTTGCATGTTATACTATACTCATGATAGAGCTGCTAGATGGAGATAGCTAACTGACATTTACTTGAGAGGGAATACATATTAATGAAGAAATTGAGCACTTGTTGATATAAATTATCCAATGTACTATGTAGAGATACAAATAGTTAGGCTGCCAGTACAGATGGGGAATTGATCTTATCACCTGACATAGACATCATTTGAGTTAAAACATGGCAAAAAAATTTTATTAGAGATGCCAGGTTTAAAGAGGCAGATAGATGGTTGGTATACTATCAAGTAGACTATAAGGCAGCAGTCAAGCAAACAGACTTATACTATTTTAAGAAAATATCCTGCTTTGGGTCCTGACTTTTGAGAGGGGAAATCAGGTTTAAATTTTTGTAAAAATAATTTGTAATATATTATAATAAGTTACAATATATTATAATAATATAATAGTATTTTTGTAAACATTAAATATTAATTAACATATGGCTCACACTTGTTTTTTAAGTATCTCAATCCAAAGTCCCATATATGAAAAGAGGGTTCTATACGTAGACTGCCACCACCACTTGTGTAAGGGGTTGCAGGTAGAGCTAGGAGTGAATATATGTCTGGCCCAATCTAGAAATCTTTTTAAAAAAAGATTTATTGTATAGAATGTTTATATAACTGTTACATACAATACATTTTTTCTAACTATACATTTTCCCCCTTTTTTTCCCCTCCCTCCCCCCCTTCTTTTTCCTGGTTGTTCAAGCAAGAAGCAGAAGATTCATTCTCCGTGTTCTCTTCTTCCAGATTTCTTCGTTAAATCCGGCTTCTCTCATCCAGGTCTCAAACATTGTCCATATCTTCATAATATCTCTTAATTTCTCTTGCCATAGCATATTTTTTGCCATCATCTCAAAAATTTCCAACTGTATTTGTTCCCATACATATTCCAACCATTTTGAGATTGTCCATTTCTTATTATCTTTCCAGCCCAATGCTATCACTGCATGTGCAGCTCTGATCATAATTTTATACATTGGTCCCAGAGTTCTATTTACCCTTTTATCTTCTATTATTCCTACCATTAATAGATCATTATTTACATCAATTTTCACTTTTACTAATTGTTCTATATACTTCAAAAAAAATTTTCCAAAACTTTTTTACCTTATCCACATATGGATGTAGTATGCTCCTTGTTCACCACAATGCCAACATCTTGGGCTCAATCCCTTAATCATATAGGCTAGCTGTATTGGGGTTCTATACCATTTAAGTATTACCTTTCTTTCCAGTTCCACATATGTTTCAATCTTTATCTTATTCATACTATCCATGATTCTTTCTATTTTTTCATCATCAAAGAGTTTTTCTTTCTCCCATTTTTGCTTCAACATTCTCGACATAAAATCCTTATCTTCCAACATATATTTATAAACTAATCCCAATATTTTTCCTTTTAGTATTTCATGGCTCTTCAACCATTGAATTATTATAAAATCACCTTTTATTCTAAATTTCTTTCCCAAATCCCTCTTAATACCAACCAGTTCTCTTTCCCTCCAATTTCTATTAGATTTTGTAATGGTATAACCTCTCCTTCGTGGACTAGATCCACCACTTTTTGTATTTCTTTTTCCTTCAGGTTTTTTATAGTTTTCCATCCTTCTGTTCCAATCCCGCTTGCCACTGGAGCACTGTCCAGGATGTCAGGCATCCATTTGCTTCTCCATTTTTCCCATATTTCAATAATCACTTTTCTTGGGCCTATAACCCTTTGTTTTAGGTTTTTATAATCATTTGTATAAATACCATATTTGCCTATTCCTTCATCTACTTCATTTTCAAACTTTATCCATTTTTCTATATTATCTTCTTTTATGTTCATGAAACTTTTTATCTGGAATGCCTCAAAATATTCCTGTGTCTTTGGTATTCCCCCAAACTAGAAATCTAACAGCTCTGCTGTTACTTTCATGAAATGGTCTTCTGCTGTTTTTTTTTTAATCGTATAGGCACATCCTTCCACCATCCCCAAAATTCACAAATAAATATGAAACTAATATTAGGGTGGCTGTGTTAATATTATGCTGGCTCCCCCTTCCCCCATAAACTCTGGTCTATAAATCAGGAAGCAGTTGAACAAACAGTAAAAGAACACCCTTTAAAATCCTCAAGCTTTCCCTTATTGGTCTAAACTACTGTCTAGTGCAGTGATAGCGAACCTTTTTCAAGACTGGGTGCCCAAAATTGCAACCCAAAACCCACTTATTTATCACAAAGTGCCAACACGGCAATTTAACCTGAATACTGAGGTTTTAGTTTAGAAAAAGTGATTGGCTCCGAAGCATGCATTACTCGGGAGTAAGCTTGGTGGTAGTTGGTGGCTTTGCTTTGAAGCAACCATGCAACTCTTCCAACGGGTGAATCACGGCCCTAGAAGGGTTTACTCAGAAGCAAGCCCCATTGCCAGCAATGCCATTGCCAGCTTACTCCCAGGTAAAGGATCATGCTTTAGTTCTTCACATGAAAATCAGTGGGGTTTAACAGCGCTTAACAGCGTTACCTACACTGCTTCCCCAAAACTAGGTCTTAGATTTAATGCTAATAATCGAGCCCAGCGGCCCTGGCCAGCCTAGGTGTGTTGGGGGGGGGGGGACTGTTTGCGTGTGCCCACAAAGAGGGCTCTGAGTGCCATCTCTAGCACCCATACCATAGGTTCGCCACCACTGGTCTAGTGGTATATCTGCAGCAACACTGACTGAAATTAACAATATTCAGATTCCCTATTAACCAGAGTTCGCAACCCAATTCTGACTTTAGCATTAGCCATGGTTAGTGGTGGTGCAGATATAACACGAAGGTTACACTGGCATTGGTTAAGACTGGCAAAGGAAAGAAGAACTTGTCCTGGTAAGAAACCTGGCTCCCAGTTTTCAAAGCATGGATTGTAGGAAGGAAGCATTAAATTTCAGTTACATCTGGCCCCAATCCTGATAGTATGAATGGTTTTCATTCTCTATGCCTTCAAGTTTTAAAAGCCCCAAATCTAGGTTTCACATTTTAGCTATGACAGTCCACTTCAAATCAATAACAGTCACTTATTTGTGTTTAGAATGCATATTCCTGCCCTGTTAAGATGGAAGAATGCAATGAGGACAATTTCCAGAGAGGTCTTGAGAAGTTCTGAGTTTATACTCAGATCACATGTCTTACTGGAGCCCTTCAACAAGATACATAAATAGAAAGAGTACATAAAATGCTGTGAAAATGATATATAGGAGGCATTAACTTTCAAAGTTTAATCATCTTTGCAAGAGACTGGACATTTGAGTTTTCCTCAGTACTCCTCTGGCAGACTGAGTTCATAGGAAAAATGGTTTCAGCTGAGAACACAGAGAAATTACTTCAGCTAAATCACACATGGGTGGACACAAAGCCTGGTACTAATAAAAATTAACAAGCGAAAGGAGTTTTGCAGAAATACAAAGAGAAAAGAGTGGAGAAACTCTGAAGGGAGCTGTTGGCAAACAAATGCAGCTCTACATGAAAAGAATATTGAGGGAAAATCTGACAGAGTAGAATAACAGGAAGCGTAGTCAAGTTGTGGAAGAAACCAAAAAAAAGTGTGTGTTTTTGTGAAGTAGGAAGAGAGGCCACCGTACCTTAAATAAGAATGAACAAATGGATGACTGGATGACTGTGAATTTAAAAACAGATATGAACTCAATGGGATGAAAAGCAAAGAGCAGCCAAAATAGTTATCTGGCTAACTTATGATAGAAAATGTCTTAATCGAAAAGGGATGCTTGGTCTACCCAAGAAAACAAAATTGGGCCAAGCGCATTGTTAAGGACTGAATAAAAACATGCTAGACTTCTCTGGTGAGCAGCACAAAATGAAAGCCCACCTAGCCCAGTATTTTTGATTCAAAAGAAAATTATTAATAAAAACCATATAAAATAATTCTTTAAAAATTTCAGTTCTCTTTGAAAAACTGTAAGAAGCATAAGGAAGTTCAAACGTAACTTGAAAGTAAATTCTGCAATGAGCCAAAGTAGAATTGCAGGATAAGAGTTAAGGTAGAACTGGGGGAGGGGGCATAATGTGTAATACAATTTCCAAATGGATGTAAAAGCTTATTTTTTGTCATTAGAACTGGGTGCTGATTCTTAAAAAGGGATATTTCAGAGGTGGGAAAAGAACAGAAAAAGGAAAGCAAGAATATTCAGGTGCTTAATATGAGGAATGGATGGAGAATCCAGAACTTTTTGGTTTTGAAAACAGGCAACCATAGTGGGGGCGTGATAGAGGTTTTAAAAATATACATTTCTCTCTCCCAAAACATTAGCACTCGGGGTACACTATTTGGGCTGCCTGGAGGAAAAAAAATGCCCTGTACCTTAAATATTCACTTATTCAAAGTATTCATCTACCTGCCTGTCTCCCAAGCATCCCAGCATCCCAGCAGGGTAACAATTGTGTAAAATACACTCCAAATCAATTCAATTAAAAAGGAGAAACATTAAAACAACACATTAACATGAAAAGAAATTTTCATAACCAAACTCTGAATGTTAGTGTTAGGAGGCAAAAGCAGGAAAAGGCCTTGGGTTCTATGGTGTTTGTTGGCTCTTCAAAGTAACTGGATAGCCAGTGAGTGGAACATGGTGCTGAATTAGATGGAATATTCCTTTGAACCTGTAGAGTTCGTCTTTTGTACTGTAGAACAGAAATTTAAACTCGAATTGAATCCTAGGACACTCATGTTCTGAAAGAATTGTGACTAACCCTGTGGGTCACCCAGTAGGTTTCAAGAATAGGAGCAGGGAAACAAATCCAGTTCACCAGATTTGAATCTGCTGCTCTTAACCACTACACCACACTGGGTTGTTGTGAAGATAAAATGGATGAAGGGAGAAGAACCATGCAGGTCATCCTAAACTCTCTTGAGAAAAAATGGGGGGGGGGCATGTTAATTAATATATAACTGCTAAGTTGTTTGGCAACTGTATTAAAAATATAAATTGATGTTTGCATTGCCACAGACATTATTACCACTTATTTAGTTATTCAATTATTGTATCCTGTAAACTAAAACTAATAGAAGTACTACACATTTAATGCCAGCATTGAACTAATTTAAATAGATTATAAGTTCACATTTACTAATAGACCTGCTGTGGTTTTTAACTGATACAGTCTTATAGGAGCAACTGCCTACTGTGTTCAGCAATCCTGATCTTTTTTGCTTATGCATGGCACATGTGAATACACACAGAGAGAAGCTTAGAATATGATCACTTCCAAAAACATGCATGCACTAACAGCGGTCATATTAAAGGTCAAATGAAAATGTATAAAATAGGATCCATATTTTCCCATCTAAAAATAATTCTTCCAAGCCATAAAACAGTCAGCAAAAGCAGTGGCTTTTGAGCCACTGTAGAAAAACTCTACATTGGAAACATTCATTTAGACTCGTAAAGATAGCCATTACAGATACAATCTACAGTCCAAGATTGTTAGCACCATGTTTTGTTTGGAGCAAAAGTTAACATACTAGTAGAGCAATTCAGAATGATTGCACTCATCGGAGCAGCGTAAGTATATAGCAATGTTCAGTTTAAAACACAAAGTAGTTGTTTTTTTCAGTATCAACTTGTAATTCACAAGCCATTGATTATAGATGGAATTAGATTCTATGCAATTACAATTGCTGGTCTAAATTCAGTAACAGCAGCCAAGTCACTCACATTTCAAAATTGGCTACAAAACTATGCACTCATTCTCAGCCAATGCTCCCATTATTAGCTGCAACTATTGTTGTTTTCATTATGACGACTTCACACAAAAGAGTGACAGAAGTATCTGGAAAGGAGGATTTACAAAGTATGGCTAAGATCCAATCAGTGAGTCTGAGTCAAAGTTCTCACTTCTCAGCATCGTTAAAGCAAAGAGCAGAAGGAAGTGCAATCCAGGGAGTATCTGCACTGTGGCTGGGGATGGCACAACCACGGCACAGCCATGCCACCTCCTAAGAGGTCTGAGACACTGTGGACAGCAACCCAACATTGATGCTCCCCCTTCCCCTGTGAAAGAGGCTTATGCAGCACAACGGACAGTGCCACCATTTTTGCTGGCGTAAGTTCGATCTGGTAAATGGAAGCATTCCTGGGCCAAAAGGGCTCAGGAAGCTGACTAAAGCTGGCCCTGGCCCTAGGACTAAAGCTGGCCCTGGCCCTGGCACAGGCTCACGCACCAGAGGAATACTGCCACATGGCTGCACTGGTGGTGCCAGTTGTTTGCACTGCTGCTTGGCATAAGTGACCTTTGCACCAGCATAAGCGGCATTTACACTGGCACCAGGGTCACACCACCTTCTGAGTAATTTCCCTGCTTCCCTGGATTGCACTTCAAGAAACACAACATAGCTCCATTTTTAAAAGCAATTTGTGGACACCTAGCCAAAAAAAAAAAGGAAATGTGTATTTCAAACTTTGAAACATTTCCACAGCATGTCACAAGTGGCAAAGTACATAACATTTACTCTGCATGGAGAATGTCATACAATGCATGATTATTAATTACTTAACAACATAGTGTTGCCTCTAATTCTGAATGAGCCATAAGTTTTCCTTCAGCAACAGGCCATTACTAATGTAACTGCAATATTTTGAATGGAATCAATTCACTGACTCAGCCGTCACATATCAAATGCACGATAATCAAATGAAGTAAAAAAGACAACAGATGTAAATTATGTGTTAACCAGATCAAACAATACTTATTGCCAGCCATGGTGTAGAGTTCATCACTGAGCCACCTAGCCATGAGATCCATTTTGGCCCACACTAGCATAGATCTGGATAAATAATGTGAACCAGTGATGGGACCTGGGTAAGCAATAATTTAGGATTCATTTGTGCCCTCCATTTGCAGAGCCATTTTATATTTTCTTACATTGCCTGTAGAAATTTCATTTTGACTCCCCTTGCATTCTAGTTGCTTGTGGAATTGATGCACACATGATCCCTAGGTGCCCTCTATCAATTAAAATTCCAACTAAGCCAATGGGAGTCTTCAACTTCACTCAACCACTACCAAAGACAGAGGTGATGGCTAGGCTGGGAATCAAGCAGGGGTTATCTCTGAAGTTACACAGTGTTCAGATGTGCTCAGAACAATCACAAGGTTCCAAACAGTTCCTCTCTACAATTACACAGGGCCTCACTTCTAAATGCCCTCAAAATCCACTGTGACATCTGTCAAAACCCTTTCCCTTGGGACAGGGACAGAATCACAGCCCTTGTTTATGAGATTATTCATGTGGTTACTGCATCATGTCAGATAGAAGAGACTGTGGCCAAAACTATAACACCACATATGGTGCTCTACAATGTTCATTGCCAATTTTACTCTGTGAGCTGCAGTGAAAATGAGAGAACTGCATTATGTTCTCAATCAATCAATCAATCGACCCATAAGCTCTGCAGCTTCCTACCCAAGTTAGAACTGCTTTCATCACTACACGCTTTCAAGCCCTTATTGACCCTTTCAGATCAATATTTCACAAGACAACCATACATTACACAGGTATCTGAAATGTCTTATCAAACTGTTATCGAATGAGTAAGGATGCTTTTCAGCTTCATTTAAAAGGAGTTGCTTTTCACATAAAGCTGAAAGGTAATACAGTAATAACAGACAAATATATGTAGTAGAACTGGGATGCATAATTAAAATAAAGATAAGATTTAAACAAAATCTTCTGGTTACAAATACTAATTTATAAATCTAGAGCAGCAACATAGAAGTAAATCATACTACTTTAGATTAGGTGGTCAACCACATCCTAACTAAAAAGTTTTAAATGTATAAATGCATACAATATATCCTACATATGTAGCCGGAAAAAAAAAAAGATAAGTGGGACATTCATGCTCATTCTTAATACCGTCAACTTAGCAACGTTTTTACAATGACTCATGATTGCAGGCCCAGTTCCAATTCCAGTTCCTGAAAATTCCAAGAAACAACAGATATATTTCAGTCATCGGCTCAAGACCAAATTAGATATGCCAGACAGCAGCCATATTTGTTGATGGCATGTCTTCACTTTTTCATATACAAAGCAGAGATGAGGGCAGCTGTACCTACCTATGACCTACTGTAATGGACACTTGGCTCTGACACTATAAATTATGCTACTGGGGAGAAACGTGCCTAAAGCAACAGGGTGCAGCAAAATAAAATGAGCCATAAGGTTCAACTCCCTTCAACTCCCTTCTTGTAGAAAAAATACACTTATGCCTGGGGTCACTGTCCTGCCCCCACACTTACCGATGATGAGGAAAGAGGCTTCCAGGCTGCACCTGTGGACCCACTGAAGGAAAGTCTCAGGAGTGACCCAATGCAGTCAGAGATGCACCCTGACCCACTGTGATGCCAGGAGCACTCAGGGATGCCATGAAGGACAATATAAGCTGCCAGAGGCAGCTATCGGAGAAGCTGCAGCATGAACAGTGTAGTGGCAGCCAAGGTCCCCACGAACACCTGACTCAAAGGGCCCAAGACTGGCCAGCAGTCAGCCCCAGGAAGCTGGGGACAGCCACAGGAGGTGACGGGCACCGTGGAAGCATAGCAGAACCTGGCTCAACCAATGGAGAGTTAACAGTTGGGAGCTTTGAACCAGGTGCTCTGGAGTTCCCAACTAAGTCTCATAACTACCAGCTCATGGCAAACAGCGCAAACTGCTAAACGAGTTCACGTGGGGATGAAAAGAAACTGGAGTAAAGCCTGAAGATCAGATTAGCTATTACTGCACTTCGAAAAAGATTCATTCAACTCCCAACATCAGTGGTGTACGGCCCTAGGGACATGGGGTACCCAATGTTCCTGGGTGCACACCTTTTGGTCACATGAGGGGATGCCAGATGGCTGCCCATATGACCAAATGGAGCCACCGAAGGAGCTCCCAGTCCTGTCTTCCCTGGCTGCAGAGGAAAGGTCTGGGTGCCCCGGCAGCCAGTTCAGCTTCTTGCCTCTGACAGGAGGCGCAAAGCTGAGCAGGTCGCAGGTCTCCCAATTCTGCATTCCCGGGCTGGGGATGGCAGGACTGGAAGCCCCTGCCACAGCTCCTCCTCCCTGCCCAGAAGCCGGAGCACGAGAAAAACTCGCTCCCCGGCTTCTAGGCAGCGAAGAGGGGCTGGAGCCCAACTCACAAGTAAGCATGGCTTCCTTGTAAGTGGGGCTTACTTGCAAGCAAGCCACACTTACTTGTGAGTAAGCAGGGCTCCACATGCTGGGGGTGCCTAGAGAGGCTCTTGCCTCCAGGCGCCATTTGGCCCCGGTAAGCCTCTGCCCAACATTCAGCTCCTTAAATGACATAAACTCTTCTATCGGGAGAGTTTGAAAGGGGTGGAGCTTCTCTGTGTATAGAAATAAGTACTTGAATTGTTAGCACGAAAGCTGTTTATCTGCAAATATCATGTCTGCAACATTTTTTTGCAGGGGCTAGCCACAGAACAAAGAGCGTTATGTAAAGCTGTAATACGCAGAGCTTGCTTGACAGAGGCATCCTTACAGGGAAAGATGTAGGCATGAAATCTGGCTAAGCAAAACTCTATTTCAGTGCCATCTGAGCCTCATGAGGGGAAGCTGAGAAGGATTTTATAGCGGCGTTGGGGTCAGATGATACACAATCACCAGAAAAAAAAAACTAAAATGTATCACTTTGGTCATTTGTAAATAAGGATTTTAATGACTTAAACAAGTCTCGCAGTCACAAGAAGGTAAGGTGAGGGACTTCAGGGTCAGACCAAGGCTCCCTCTAGTCTGGAGTCCCTTTTTTCTGCTTTACCTTGAAAAATGGGAATAGAAAAAGAATACTCTGGTCCCTTCCACACATACAGAATAATGCACTTTCAATCCACTTTCACAATTGTTTGCAAGTGGATCTTGCTATTCTGCACAGTAAAATCCAGCTGCAAAGGGCATTGAAAGTGGATTGAAAGTGCATTATTCTGCATGTGTGGAAAAGGCCTCTGTCAGGACTATGATCAATTTGATCTCTTTCTAGGAACAGGAAAGTTCTGCATCCTGAGTGACTCTTCCCATGTCTCTGAAAATGATGAAGTAAAAGTGCTATATACAATGTCCAGATTCTACACCTATAGAGACATTGAAAGTTCATCATCCCAAGGCAAATAATACCTTCCCATATTTTTTTTTAAATGGCCTTGTAGACTAAACATTTTACAGTCTCTAAAAGGATGTTCCATTAGCACAGGGTGAGCTCACTCAGCTGAATTGGCATCTTCAATGGAATGGAATGCACGTCTATTTCCCAGCATAGTGACCAAACCATCCTAAATTCTCTAAACCTACCAGTGCACCTACGCAAGGATTTTATGACCCCTTGAACAGCTTTCTGGGTTCAGCTCACTAGGCTGAAGGCAGCCTTGCCCAGTCCCAATCTAAATCAGTAAGCAGATGGAGGGAGGAGGAGGGGCAAGCAGCAGAAATGGAAATGATATCTTTTGAGCAGAGTGTCATACAAGTCTTGGGATCTTTGTGTGTATAACCTGAGGTTTATCATATTATTCTCCCTCCAGAGGAGAAAATCTGTAACGGGAGCAGGCCTTAAAGAGACCCAATTTGGGAATATTTTAATGAAGTCCCTCTACCTGCGGGTAAGGCAAGCATGTGGGCAAATTGCAAATGCTACAACGAAGAAATGCAAGGCCTGGTGACCCAAATGAAACCGGAGGTACTTCACCTCACAAAAATTTCATCATTGTCTAGCTATGTGTTTCTAACAGTATAACCAAACCAATAAATTAAATAATTATTATTTTAAAAATGAAACATTCCTATGGTTGTGACTGTTAAGGGTTACGCCAGTTAGCATGAGTTTTTACGAATCTAGTCTTACTGACTGGTGATTTAAATAGGGATGCCAACTCGACCTAAGTTGCACAGGAACTGGGAGCTTAGAACCCAGACCTATGAGCACATGTATTCTAGATGGCTCCTTAGTTGGAGGCTGTACTATACAGGAATGTATAAATTATACATGCAGCCAAATTCTCTTCTGGCGTGGAATCTGATAACAGACAAGGCAAATGGAGGCTTCATAGCAGATTGCTTTGGTCATTTGTAAGGGCTTTCCAGTTCCGCACACAACAGTGCATAGACAATGTGGCCTATGATGAAATGTTCCAAGTATGACAAAACATAGAATTCAGTTGGACTCATTGCTGTAACAAGGCATCCAAATTCCAGAACTGATTCTAGACCAGTGGTGGTGAACCTATGGCACGGGTGCCAGAGGGGGCACTCAGAGCCCTCTCTGTGGGCACACAGAGTGCCTCCCCCGCCCCACATCTAGGCCGGCCTGGGCCACTGGGCTCGATTATTAGCATTAAACCTAATACCTAGTTTTGGGGAAGCAGTGTAGGTAACCCTGTTAAGCGCTGTTAAACCCCACTGATTTTCATGCAAAGAACTAAAACGTGATCCTTTACCTGGGAGTAAGCTTGGTTGCTGGCAATGGGGCTTGCTTCTGAGTAAACCCTCCTAGGGTCGTGATTCACCCGTTGGAAGAGTTGCACGGTTGCTTCAAAGCAAAGCCACCGACTACCACCAAGCTTACTCCCGAGTAACGCACACCTCGGAGCCAACCGTTTTTTCTACACTAATACCATAAATTTTCACTCCATCTTTTCACAGAATGCTATTTAAGGAAGTATTTAGAGAAAGTACATTGAGATTTTTAACTCCTTTAGTGAGCTAATAGCATGATGGGATGAAGAATGATACCACGACCTATTAGAATAATTTGGGCTTCCATTTTCCTGGAGCATTAAGGACAAATGTGGCAAGTTTCATTCTTAACGATGTACCTAAATTAACAAAGAGGGACGGAAAGGTAGTTAAACTATTCTCCAGTCAATATTAGTAATTATATGATTCTGTCATTGACAAGATATATTAAAAAATATCATAATGATAATAAATATGATCTGAGATTTTTTTAACTTATTCCCAAGCTGCTTATAATTCAAAATTTGGTGATTTTCTATTGCTAGAAGGAACAACAGGTGAAAGATAATCATTTTTAAGTCTTATGGATTTCAATTGGAGAATTAAATACACATGCTTTAAAATCTACTCTAACTGAAATCACTAGCTGTTAGTGGTTTCACCCATTAGTGGTTTGATGTTCCATTCACAAGGACATAATAGCTATACAACTGGCCCAGATATTAGGTCAAGTCAAATTTTGGTCTACACCATACAAAGTACTTGCTGGCAGAACACACAATAAGTGTAGCCTCATTTAATCTGCAGCAAAGCATTTTTTAAAAAAATCTAGTTAAAATATCTAGGGTGCTGTTTAATCTCATGAAACATGTTGTCCTTAAAGGGTTGTTGCTTTGTTTCCCTAGTTACAACTTTGATTTAAATAAACTTTAAATCGAACAATCAGCAATTAACTTTGGCTGATCAAGTCTGATGCTCATTGCCAGCTGACAGTTAATCCCAATGACAGCATGTCTGATAATGGGAGATCCTTACAATTGTTAATACTGAGTATCTTCTACAACTCAAAAGAGTATTGCCACAGTCAGGTCTTAACCTGGTATTCTTCTGGTCTGTATGAAGTAATGCAGTCCTATTAGCCAACTGGGAACCTCCCTCTGGCTGAGCCAGTAGGAATTCACTGAAAACACCTCTCAACTGCAAGTTAATCTCTTTCCCTCCCTTTTAAATATCCTGGCCCAGGCTAAGTATAAAGATTCAGAAAGAACATGAGGTCCTCTAAGGCAACTATTTATGGAATAAATATGCCTAGTTCAGGATTAGAAAAAATGGGTGGAGGGTAGATTCGTGCCCTGACACTATTCACACTTGAACAGTACCAAAACTGGAAGGAGTCACCAGCTTATTAAGGAAAAGATATATTGTTGAAGGCTTTCACGGCAGGAATCACTAAGATGTTGTGGTTTTTCTGGGTTGTATGGCCCTGCAGACAAAACGTCAGGAGAAAATACTATCTGGACACAGCCGTACAACCCAGAAAACCCACAACAACCTAAAAATATATATACTTTGAATTTCTTTTGTTCCAGTTTTTAATATAATTGTAAACTAACATATCTAATATAGCACAAATTCGTAAGTGCAGAGAAATACTTAATTACTGTTGTTGTCTTAGATTTAGAGAAAGACATTTCACCACTTGTGTGCTTGAGAAATAAAACCTTTCCCTTGTGTTGAAATCCGAAGTGACTTTCAGACCATGAGTCCAAGAATTATTAAGGTCTCCAAACTTTGTTCCCAATACAGTTAGGAGATGTTGAAACTGAAATTGCAGCAGAGCATGAAAGCGTTAACGTTCCAAACTAAAGACAGCAACAACTTTGCAGAAGTATCAGTTCTATTCTGAAAGAGTTTGGCTAGGGACCCTGCTTTTACTGCACTTCAAAATAGCAAATAAACAGAAAAGCAATAAGAAATTTTAACAGGAAGGCATCCTGGTAATTAAAAATGTATAAAACATGCAAACCTTACGCTTACAAAATGCTAGTCATTATTCTTACAATCATCTCGTTGATTAGATTTAAAGAGTGAGGGAGAATTATTTGTTCATTAGGTACTAATATGTGCAGAAAGTACCCCAAATAGGAAGGATCCCCACTACTACAGGGGAGAACTTTTATTTCAACTTCATGCCACTCACTTCAAGAGATACAATATATCTCACAATAATAACTGTAAAATTATAAACCCAACAGTATTATTAAAAACAATAAAAATCACCATATAATGTATAATCAACAGACAAGATTGAGTCCAGCTGTCATGAACTAAGGGTCTACTTCAAGCTTCCAGATATGCCTTCCTGAAAGCTGGCAAAGTAAATGTACTTCTGAGAACACATGGGGGCCCGTTTCCAAAACTGGGTCATTCCTGGAAAAACCTATAAATGGGATGAAACTATTTCAACTGTCATGGGGATGGAGCAAACAGAAGATGCCTGGAGGACCATAGCTGATGCAAGTTTCACATAAGTGGCAGGTCTCTCATTTTCCTACCCAGGGTGAGAAATCACCTGCCTCCAGTCTTCTAGTTAGGGAGAACTGAGGGATAGGAGGAAAAATGGGTCTCTACATAGTAACACTCCAGGAATATCCCTTTGTTTCTATGGAAGTACCAATGGGTGGGACTGACAGAGCTCCAAAGTACCAATCTTCCAGTCCCCCAATCCTACAGCTTTTGCTGAGGAAGAAGAGAAGAGGTTGGATTTATATCTCAAGGTGGCTTACAACTCCCTTTGCCTTCCTCTCTCCACAACAGACACCTTGTGAGCTGGAGGGGATGAAAGAATTCTGAAGAACTAAGACTAGCCCACGGTCACCCACCAGACTTCATGTGTAAGAGTGGAGAAACAAATTCAGTTACCAGATGTAGAGGAGTGGGGATTCAAACCCGGTTCTCTAGATTAGAATCCACCATCTATTAGGAAGAGTTTGCCCCAAATGCAAACTTCTTATTCCACTGACAGATAAAACACCTCCATCTTATGAAATGGCTGTAGTTGCTGTTTTTCCCCTCAGACAGTCCAAAATACCAACGTGCACATTACTTCAGGGGCATGGCAGAAGTCTACTCTTTTTTTTAACTTGTGATTTTAAGGTAATTTTCCTCTGGTTTTGCTTACACGCTTTTGGGGGGAGCATAATCCACCTATCTCATACTTAATGGCATTAGATTTTTAAAAGCCAATGCTTTTAATGGAGCCAAACAAGAGCTTGGCATACATGCATGGTCATTTATCCTGTTTACCATTCTTCAATAGGAAAAAAAATGGATTTCAATGGCCTGAATAAAAAAGCATGATTTACTGCTGCACAAGAATAGGTTGGTAGTATATGGTGACAGCGCTGAGCAGAATAATTTAAAGAGACCCTCCCATGGCTGCCATAATTTTTGGATCAGCACACAAGAACATTATTCTTAACAGCAACAGAACAATCTTAATACATTCAATTGTCACAGTTTCATGACACTTCTAGGACTGCTGAGTGGTATGCAAATGGAACTTTTTAGGACACATGTTTCTAATGATATATTTCTTAAGATTTGTATTGTTTTATTATAAATTGAGAATCTGGTAGGCAGCTGCATTAAACAAGGCGGCAAATGTCCCTTACTGTAAAAGAGGAAGCACAAATAAAGACAGAACAATCCTAGAAACAGATGCCAATCACAGATCTATAGTGCTTTAAGGAGAGTTTTCAATTATAGGGAATTCTGCAAATGTAAAATAACCGTAAATAACAGACTACCATTCATTTTTACAAAGCGTGCAAATGGAAGAACAAAGACAACTCTGAACATGAAGTTCTCTCTCTTAACTTAGGAAGATTAAGCAGAACAAAAATTGACTAAATATGGGAAATTATCCTGAGAAACACAGTTCTTATGCCACAATGCCGGTTGTTACACAGAAATACTTGGCACATACAACAGTCTGACATAGCACATAAGTTAAGTGTCCTTGGCACAAAACTCTGCCCAAGCTCAGCCCCATCCTGAGCCAAAAGCAACAGGGAATGCAGATATTTAAGTAAATAAATAAATACATTTTCAAAATGAAGATCGTAATGAGGGTTGCCACCCAACTAATAAAATTTTAGATTTAACAGTCCTAAGAGTGCTTTCTGGGGAGCAAGCTCTGTTAAATGGGTTGGAGGACGATTTTGAGTAGACCTGCTCTCCTACTGTTTACTTGATCGCATGGACTTGGACAGAGGTGCTTAGGAGTACAACAATGGTTTTGATGGTGGGAAAAACATGCTTCGTCGAAGGCTTTCACGGCCGGAATCACTTGGGTGCTGTGTGGTTTCCGGGCTGTATGGCCGTGTTCTAGCAGCATTCCCTCCTGACATTTCGCCTGCATCTGTGGCTGGCATCTTCAGAGGATCTGATGTTGGGAAAGCAAGTGGAGTATATATCTGTTGGAGTGTCCAGGGTGAGTGGAGAAACCTTGTCTGTGAGTAACAAAGAAGGCAACCAGGTCAATAGTTGGGAGCATCTGAATAGAAGTATGAGTAACAATGAAGACTATAGCATGGGTGTAACACTGGAGATAGCAAGGTCACTGGTGGGAGCATCTGAATAGAAGTATCCTGGCCTTTGTTTCTTTTGTCTATGGTCATCCTGTGTTTGTGTGGAGCTGGTTAGATGCTGTCTTGATTCTAGTATTTTTCAACACTGGCAGCCAAGTTCTGTTCATTTTCATAGTTTCTTCCTTCCTGTTAAAATTGTCCATGTGCTTATGGATTTCAATTGCTTCTCTGTGTAGTCTGACGTAGTGGCTTTCAGAGTGGTCCAGAATTTCTGTTTTTTCAAATAATATTCTATGTCCAGGTTGGTTTATCATGTGTTCTGCTATTGGTGATTTTTCTGGCTGAAATAGTCTGCAGTGCCTTTTGTGTTCTTTGATACGTGTCTGTGCGCTGCGTTTGGTGGTTCCTATGTAGACTTGTCCACAGTTGCATGGTATGCGATACTCCTGCAGTAGCTAAAGGATCCCTCTTATCCTTTGCTGAAAGTAGCATCTGTTGAATTTTCTTAGTGGGTCTGTAGATTGTTTGTAGGTTTTGCTTCTTCATCAGTTTTCCTATGCGATCAGTGGTTCCCTTGATGTATGGTAAGAACACTTTCCCTCTAGATGGCTCTTTATCTTTGTTCATGTGGCTTGTTCTTGGTCTTGCAGCCCTTCTGATTTCTGTATTAGAGTAACCATTAGCCTGTAGAGCCCTGTTTAGGTGATTCAATTCATCTTGTAGGAGGTGAGGTTCACAGATTCTGTTTGCGCGATGTACCAAAGTTTTTATGGTTTTCATACTACTATTCAGATGCCCTCAACTATTGACCTGGTTGCCTTCTTTGTTACTCACAGACAAGGTTTCTCCACCCACCCTGGACACTCCAACAGATATATACTCCACTTGCTTTCCCAACATCAGATCCTCTGAAGATGCCAGCCACAGATGCAGGCGAAACGTCAGGAGAGAATGCTGCTAGAACACGGCCATACAGCCCGGAAACCACACAGCACCCAAAACATGCTTCATTTTTTGGTTTCTATACACATGCATACATAAGTAGACAGTGCCAGCCTAGAAGATGAATTCATGTTATCATGCATTAGAGAAAGAATGCCTCTTTTAAGGTGACACCTGCCACCCACAGTTTTTGTAAATATTAGTACTAACAATAACCATTCTACTTCTAAGAAAAAGAGGAACGTAAATTAAAATGTGATTAATATTCACCACCTCTCCATTATAAAATTTAAACAAGGATAACAGATGGGGGAAGAGTTAAAATAGCCTCTCTGAGGCCAAAGATTCTGCACGGCCCGCTTACTTAATGCCTGGGGCTAAAAGGTTTCCCCAGGCCGCCGTTTCAAGATAGCGCCGCTGCTGCAACGCAGCAGCGTAACCTGACGCCTCTTCCTCCCCAGCGGCGTCAAGCCGCCCTAAACAACAACCCTTTAAAGGGTTGTTGTTGAAGAGATCGTCTTCCCTCGCGGTGATGCGAACTCAAGGCGGCGGGAAGACGCTTTCTCCAGCCCACTTACTGTGTCTTCCTTTGTAAGCCTGCGGTTCTAGCCCGCCCACACTGTCCTCCGACCTCCAGGGTCGGAGGGCAGCGTGGTGAAACGGCTGCTACTTCCGCAGGCTTAATACAGGTGAAGAGGCGGGATGGATAAGGCGGACTCCGTCGACGGCCGCCATCTGCCTCTGCCGACCTCCCGTTGCCTGCTCGCGACGCTTGCGTCGCGAAGAGCCCCACGCCGACGGAACTCCTGCCGGCGTGGGGGCGCGAGGGGGCCGTGCAGAAACGGCCTGACCCAGTACTATTGGTGCAATCTAATCAGGGCCCTAAATATCTGGAGAGACAGTTATGAGTTTGGATGTCAGTTTTACAAGTTCTATGATCACCATTATATTGTAGCTTACTCCTTACCAGTTATAACTGGAAAATTACCTTTAGGAAACCTCTTACTATATAATATCAGAATGGTTGCCCAGACTTGGATATATATAAGCCTTGGATAGAGAAACCAGGAGGTCGTTGGCTTTTCAAACCACAAAGACTAAATTCTGATGTTTCTCCCATGTAATATGCCTTTAATATATTTTGAAATTGTGTTAATGCAAACAGCTACAGAAATCACTTTTTATTACATAAATTATAAAGCAAACATTTTTTATTTGAAGAGATGTTATAAAAAAGGAAAAATCAAGAATTCCTGACTATAAAAGCAAAGAATCAAATGATGGTTGATTTCCAAAGAATTACTGAATTCTGTTATGAAAAGAGGGGCATAGTTTAGAAAAGGCTTTGAAAAATTACTCCACTGCACACTATCTTTTCTGCAAACAGGAGAATAAGAATTATGTATTTCAAAAAGTCCTAGGAAGTGATGCATAAGTAGGTTGAACTTAAAAATTCAAAAAAAATGTATACAGTAAAAAAAAAAGATGATTTCTTACAGATGTCTAGAGCAACACTTTTCCATTCACAGAACATGTGAAACAAATTAACAGGTTGATGGAACGAACACATGGAAAAATCTAGCTACAATTCAACTATTATTTTGATCTGGAATATTTAAATAAAGGAAGTACCAGCACAGTGAAGGCATACCAATCAAAACATGAACTGATTTCCTAATTGTCACGTAATTGTCATTTTTCCTAATTCAATATAATGATCTCCTTTTAAACCAAGTAGGTCCCGTACAGCAAGACAAACCTCTCAAAAAGAAAGGCAACCATCTTTTTAGGTCTGTCTCCACATGCCTCTGCATTGCGATTTGCAAGCTACTGTGTCAGTGACCTCTATTCTGCTCTGAATGCCTCAGACAGAAGGCAAGACGTCTGCATTCAACCTACAGTACTGGCTTTCTGCCACACACCCAGAATAAATTTGGTGAGGAAAAAAATGTACAACATCACACGCCAAAAGATTCTAAGGCTTACTATCCAGCTATTTCTTCTGCTGGTACTTCAGCCATCATTAGAAGAATGCCTGTTTGACAAAAGCCAAAAGTGTCAATTTTACTTCAGAACTAAATCTCACAATGCTAGTGCTGAATTTTGACATTCTGTAAAATTCTAGTACCTTAAAAAGAGATCAAGCGTGACGTAGTGGTTAAGGGCAGGTGCGCTCTAATCTGGGGAACCAGGTTTGATTCCCCACTCTGCCACTTGAGCTGTGGAGGCTTAACTGGTGAACTAGATTAGCTTGTGCACTCCAGCACACGCCAGCTGGGTGACCTTGGGCTAGTCACAGTTCTTTGGAGCTTTCTCAGTCCCACCCACCACATAGGGTGTGTGTTGTGAGGGGGGAAGGGAAATTGTAAGCCCCTTTGAGTCTCCTTACAGGAGAGAAAAGGGGGGTATAAATCAGTGGTGAAATTCAGCAGGTTCGCACCACTTCGGCAGAACCGGTTGTTAAAATGGTGCTTGTAAACAACCAGTTGTTAAATTACTTGAATCCCACCACTAAATCCAAACTCTTCTTCTTCTAATATGGCACTGAAAATGATGTAAATAATATTCTTAGAGATGTCACTTCAAAATTTGCAGCAGACAAGACTCAAAACGCCACCTACTTTGTCCAATATCAGTGCTCTCTCCCACTATGCTAGTGGGTACTATCTAAAGCTCCACTCAGGTACTGCAGCTAATAACTTCCTCCCAAATTGTAGTCCCTCTAATGCTTACAGATCATTACTAGTAATGATTACTATTATATTACTATGTGCTATGTGGACTATGCTGATTACTTATTGGTAGAGAGAAAGGGAAAGGATGCCGGTTTTCAGTCCCCTTGATGGGTTATTAGCCAGGTAACAGTACTGATCAAATTTTCAGAGAGGGGAAAATGCAGCTTTCCAAGGAGCTTTTGATTTGGAGCCAGAAGAAGAAACAGTAGAAAATAAAAGTCTTCTTCCATGATCTTACCTCCACAAATTAATCAGTGAATTTCATATTACAGAAAAAAAAACTAATATGTAAGGAAAAAACACATTAACTCTTATATTATCTAGGGTGAATGCTGTTCCATACACTAAATAAGAGCTAACTCTGTTCTGATCAATCCAAGATATTTGGAATTTTTGTTAAAAAAATTAAATGCTATGGTTCTGCTTAACAATATTTGGTGCTATTTTTGCCTTCTCTAATTACCACTGGTTTTCAACTTCTAGGGATTCGTGTTAGGTGTTTTCTGTAAGAGAAAGCTAAGAAATTATTTTTATAACCAACACTAGATACAGCAAGATTAATTCAAGTACCAACAAATGCTGGGTTGACTTCAGATAAGCATACAACCCGACGGATGTTTATCTGACATTTATCACCCATGATTAGAACTAGAAATCACAAAGACCAGGTTTCCTTGTAAGGTTTACGTTGCTTCCTGTTCCCAGTCAGAATGGAAAGACAGCATGACACATTTTTTCTCTCTCTTTCTCAAGGGGAAAATTCTAGTAGTCCTGGTACAAAACTGTAGTCCTGGTACAAAACAGAGGTACTTGGCGAACACATAGTGCTGGTAGCAAATCACATGGGGATAGACTTGCACCATAATTCCTCTCCTAAGCCTCCTTAAAATTGCCCCCTACCACAATTAATTGCTAACCAGATAATGCGTAATTCTTTTTAGTTTGTAATATATAGCCCAGAGGAAACTCAGTGGATACATGTCAGTGTACATAAATGGAACAAACCAGACATCCAGGAATTAATCATAGTAAAAAACAAGGCACTATATCTTTGTTAGAAGCATACATGCAAAAAATATATAAAATGTTGGTTCAGGGGTGTTTCCAAACCACGTGGGCTTTGCGAGGTGCTTCATCTCCATCTTTATCTCATACCTCAATAGCAGAGTTTGGCAAGGATGGGGAAGGGAGAACAATAAACCAAGAGGCCCACTTCTTTCTTTCCCCATACCAAAAGGTAAACATGGCAGGAAATTTCCTCTGTGCGGATAGACATTTGATTTATAGGTAGTTCCTACATTTTCCCAAACATTATTTTCCCTTCTTTTCTTATTTCACATATAGCTATTTCTTTACCTGTTATAATTCTTTGTGTTGTTTTTAATAGACTGCCACGCAAACTCTCCAACTGTCCCACAAAACAAAACAAACAAAACCCAAGCCTTTTTTGTTTCAGAAGGTAGCCATGCTGGAGAGGCATAGCCCCAAGGTGATGGGGGGGCACAACGCACCAGGTGCACGCCCCTGTGGGGATGTGGCATGGGCATTCCGGGGTGGGACAGGGGTGGAGGATGTACCAGTGTACTGGGCGCTTTTCCCCCTTGCTACGCCTCTGCATGCTGGTCTGAAAGAGAATAGTTAAATTCAAGTCCAGTCTATTGAAAGAAACCTAGGCTGATTCCGCATGGGCTAAAAACAGCAGTGTGAAAACGGTGTGAAAATGGTGTAAAAGGGTTTAAAACTGTGTAGAAGGGTTTATACTGTTTTCACACTGTTTTCACTCTGCTGTTTTTGGCCCATGCGGCATCAGACTTAGACTCTTGAAAACTTATAACCAAGGCACTAATGAACTTGGGTCTATACCCTTTTCAGGATAAAAATGACAGGAGATTTGTGAATTCATCTATCATTTCCTGCACTGTCTTTGTTTTACTTGGTCCCAGTGGCTACCTAGTTCTGTCCCCCAAGGCACTAGGATCCAAGCAGAGCATTCTAGACCAAAGATGGTCTAGCTCTAGCAAATAGCAGATGAATTCACAAATCTCCCATCATCTTTATTTTGAAAAGAATATTGCTCAAGCTGTTTTGTATTTTTCAATGCATTACGTAGTTGGAAACGTGAGCTAACAATCAACCCCTGAGTAACTAATTCACACTATCTCCTTATAAACAGTAACTGCATATTTAATAACAGGACCTTCAAAAGCAGGAATTAAGGTATGGATGATTCTAGTTTTCAGCTTGTACATATTCACTAGTTTCTCGGCCTAAAACTTAATAGATGTCAAATATGTAACAGGGCAGAGATAAAGGCTGGTTAGCCTGACAAGAATAAGGCAATAGGTACAGGGAGAAAGAGCCAGAGGACATGACAGGAAACTATGTTCCTGTTCCTGTCTAATGGGCACATCTGTCATCTGTATCATAACCCTGTTTGCTCCTCGGCAGCTGCAGCCCCAGAGACCAGCAGCTATCACGACTCCTTCCTATCATCTATTTGCACTTGGGAAGGAGGTTAAGTCATGTTGCCGGCTTTCCTCTAGAAGCTCTTCCCACTCTTATCTTGTCTCTTGACTCTCAGCAGACAGATTAGCACAATGCTATCAAGGAAAGGCGGCACCTTTAAATTGCTTAGAATTTGTTCTAGTTATTACCCTTGTCTGTCAAACAGGAATCACAGCCCCCTCAAGTATATAAAATGAACGCCAATTCTTTTAAAAGAAAATTTGGAAGCAGGAAGGATCATGTCGCCCTGACCTGGATAGCCTGATCTTGTCAGATCTCAGAAGCTAAGCAGAGTCGACCCTGGCAAGTATTTGGATAGAAGACCTCCAAGCGTTATCAGGATTGTGAGGAGAAAGAAGACAATGGCAGACCATCTCCCTATGTCTCTATCTGCGGTTACCATGAAGTCAGATGTAGGTTGTAGATGTAGGCTTAAAAGAAGAAGAGAAGTCAGATGTAGGCTTAAAAGAAGAAGAGAAGAAGAAGAAGAGTTTGGATTTATACCCACCTTTCTCTCCTGAAAGGGGACTCAAGGTGGCGTACAAGCTCCTTTCCCTTCCTCTCCCCACAGCAGATACCTTGTAAGATAGGTGGGGCTGAGACTAGCCCAAGGTCACCCAGCAGGAACGTAGCAGTGCGGAAACATATCTGGTTCACCAGATAAGCCTCTACCACACAGGTGGAAACGTGGGGAATCAATCCCCGTTCTCCAGATTAGAATCCACCTGCTCTTAACCACATCACCATGCTGGCTAGTATCAAAGAGGACTGAAGCAACTTGGCCCAATATCCACAAACCTAAATCCAAATGCTTCAGCTCAACTATGGATGAATTGCATGAGCAACTTTATTAGGTAGGACCAGCAGCAGGTGAGCACACCTGTGCATACCAAAAAAAATTCTGCACAAGAAGAAGTGATGTATGCAAAGGTTTGCCAGGATAAGGCTACCATGCTTCTAATCTGTGATACACAGAATAGCCTCAAAAAACTTGCAGAATAGAATAGAATAGAATAGAATAGAATAGAATAGAATAGAATAGAATAGAATAGAATAGAATAGAATCTTTATTGGCCAAGTGTGATTGGACACACAAGGAATTTGTCTCCGGTGCATATGCTCTCAGTGTACATAAAAGAAAATACATTTGTCAAGAATCATAAGGTACAGCACTTAATGATTGTCATATAGGTCTAGTAAGCAATCAGGAAACAATCAATAGTAATAAAAACATAAAATGTAAAATCATAAAATAAAATGAAATGTCAGCACAGGCTATAGTCATACAGTCATAATTGGGAGGAGATGGGTAATAGGAATGATGAAAAAAGTAGTGCAGTAATTATATAATAAATATATATAATAAATAGTTTGACATTATCGAGGGAATTATTTGTTTAACAGAGTGATGGCATTCGGGAAAAAACTGTTCTTATGTCTAGTTGTCTTGGTGTGCAGTGCTCTGTAGCGACGTTTAGAGGGTACGAGTTGAAACAGTTTATGTCCAGGATGCGAGGGGTCAGTAAATATTTTCACAGCCCTTTTTTTGACCCGTGCAGTATACAGGTCCTCAATGGAAGGCAGGTTAGCAGCAATTGTTTTTTCTGCAGTTCTGATTATTCTCTGAAGTCTGTGTCGATCTTGTTGGGTTGCAGATGTGCTTTCCTACTCTCACTTCAATCCTTGACTCTCTTCCTGCCATGTCCATATGGAATAGCTATGGCTGGGATCTGCGTGAGTGGAAAGCAAAATGCACTTGGTGCATGTCTTCTTGTGGAAGCAGTAGAGCAAAGACTGCAGTAACACACAGCACTTTAATTTGGTTTGAAATATTTGATTTTGAAATTGTTATCAGTATACCTTATTGTCACAACCCCAGTCTCTATGTCTCTTGCGTGTGCAGAAAAAGATGGTATACAACCACTTTCACTTAACACAAGTACATGAAAAATAATTTTAGTGCTTCACATCATGCAAACACTGCTGTGCGCACAGAAATCGTGTATAGGATCCAACCCTAAAATTTCCCTCTCCATATGAAAGAAAGCGTACGAAGAAGACACATTTCCACATGAGGAATCTGATATGGCTTATGGTGCACTTTGTAAAGCAGTGACAGAAAGATAAAAACTATAGTCAGACATTCTAGTTAATCGGCTCCTAGTAAAGCAACATGCTTCTCCCGGTGGCCAACTTCAGACTTTCTATTATAATTCCTGCAGTATAGTGATCAGTGTCAGACTAGGATCTGGGAGATCAGTGTTCTAATCCCTTCAATGCCATTAAGTCTGATGGATGATCTTGTGCCAGCCATACTCCTTAGCTTAATTTACCTCACAAGTTGTTTGGAGCATGAAATGGGGAAGGAAGAATCATATACAGTGGAACCTCGGTTTTCATTGCCTTCGGTTTTCATCGGTTTCAGTTTTCATCGATTTTTTCAGTGAAAAATTTGTCTCAGTTTTCATCAATTTGCAGTAAGGTGCAGGGGTTTGTGGAGAAAAATCACCCGGACAAAGCTGTTGCAAGTCATGTCTGCAACTTGTTTAATGACAAATGTCTTGCCCCATTTCAGACAAATCTTACAGAGGCGTCAGAAACAGACCTCTTTAGACAGCTTTCTGGTGTGACATTGATCCACTGGCTCTGAAGCTGGTCCTAGTGTTATTGTTCGTTACTGTTTTCAGCATTAAACACTATGTTTATTCACCAAAAATGTGTTTTTGGTATGTTTTTTGGAGTTCCTAGAACAGATTAATTGGATTTACATTGATTCCTATGGAAACGTTTCCCTCGGTTTTCATCGGTTTCGGTTTTCATCGATTCTTTTCGGACGGATTACCAACAAAAACTGAGGTTCCACTGTACATTATCCTGAGCCCTGTGGAGGAAAAGCCGGATAAAAATGTACTAGATACATCTCCATTCCACGTCTGTTCTCTTTTGATTGTATATTTACTACTTCAAAAATAGGTTAAATATGAATACTCCTTTTATATCTTCTGTAGTGCGATTATCACAAAGGAGTCAAATCTAAATCAGACCTTGATGGCAGGTATATTCAAAGATCTCAAAGCTAATGGAAGTTTTGTGTGTTAATTGTTTGGTGGGCAGCAGTCGACTCTTGAAGGAAGACATTTCAAAACTCTGCGGAATAAAATGAATTCAACTTCTCTACAATCTCCTTGGGCGATTCTGCACAGACCAATAGAACGAGTCCAGGCCCTTTTTCAAAGCATTCGGGGCGGGGGGATTCCCACAAAACTCAACCTCCAAAGCTTCTGACCTGTTCTATTTGCCAGAACCTAGGTTAAATGAAAGTCGCCAAATTAGCAACTATTTTTTTAACCCAGGTTTCAAATGCTTCCTGCTTGCCTGTCTGAACTACAGCAAGGAGGACATGTTCAATTCTCACCCCCTTCCATCCACCATTTTGGTGGATTCCCCAGGTGGCTGCCATTAGAGTGGATTCTCTAGTAAGTTGTGCTGGTAAGTGGGTGCTATGTTGTGCGGGTAAGTGGGTGAGTGTGATTCTTGGGGTGCTGGATTCTCAAGTGGAAGGATGCTCAACTGTGCGGTTTGCAAGAAAACACAGCATTTCCTGTGCAAATCGTGCCACCTCCTGCTGCTGGGATCCCAACAATCCCCACTGGCTTCTGTACCTGCCATGCAAACGGCGACACATACAACTGAAACAGGTATGAAATCGTGTTACCTGTGCAGAATCAGCCCTTGTCTTCATCTCGTGTTTCTTTTGATAAACATCTTTCATATAACAATCCTGTTTTATTGTCTGGTGTGTATTTGGCTTTCCTTACTACAAATTTGTGAGCCACAGTTTGTGCTCTATTTTTAATTTTTCTTGATTCAAGTAATTTTTAAAGAGTGTGCTTTCTTGTGAAAAATTCCTGTGACAATTCATGAAATACCTGGTTCTTCCCTCCTAAAATGGAGATTAATTTCAAAGGGCTTTTATGGATGCCCAATACTGCATTGCGTGCAAAAATCAATCAACACACTTTTAGGCAAACATCTTTACAAGCCCAGTTTCTTGCTGAACCTGCACTTCAGCTTTAAAAAAAATGAAAAGGGCAGAACATAAAGTGTTCACCGCAATACTCAAATTTTAGAACAGGCCTCAATGAGTTTTTAAACATTTTACTAAGAGCAATTTTAATTAAATGTGATACAATACAAAAAGTACAGATGCTGGAAGTGCGAACAGAGCTAGGTCTGTCTGGACAATGGCCAAGTTAAAGTAGAGTAAAATTGCTTTAGACTAGGGATGCCGCAGTAATCTGGCAAGTTCAAATTCCATAGCGGATATTGTACATCCACGAACGCCTCAACCCACCTGATGTGCGATTCTACCCAATTTACTTTCTTTTGAGAAGGAATATATAACTGAAATGAATATTCAAACTTGCTTTCATTGGGATGTGAAGGACAGATCTACACTTAGACACACATATCATTTCAAGTGATGGATAGCATCAATACTCAAATGTGCCATCTTCGTTATATCCATAATCTGTGGGCATCTAGACCAGCAGCATTATCATGGTTCCCAATAGCAAAACCATGTAATGTACACGATTACGTGCCATAATTCTGTACTCTACAAACAAGTCAGATACCTTGCCAGCCTTCTCAACAGTGGATTAATCTCTATATTAAGCTGCCTTGCAGTTTTGGTTTCTTAAAATGTGTTAACGACTACTGAAGCACATAGAATAAAAATAGTTATGTTCAGAACCTGCAAATCCAGTCCCAGTCAGAATGGGTTAAAAGGCTGCGCAGCTAATTTTACTTGCAGGCCTGCACTCTTGAAGAAGTCTACAGCTTGACCCTGAACCAAACCAGTGTTTATTTCATTGCTCTGTCTCTTCTGGCTGTAAATTATGCAGGATAAAAGAAGTCTTAATAGGGGGAACACAACATTGGAAAATGCAGGTAGCCTTGAACCTGACTTGATTTAAACCCATGAGCCAAGAGATAGTGGGGAAAATTGGCCTCCCTAGTACAGAACTGCTCTCCTTGGGTGAATTTAAGAGGCTTCATTTATAATAACAAGGTCTTTTTAATGCTCATGTGCAGTGTTTGCCTTTGATTTCTCCTCTTCTACGGAATGCAGAAAATATATATCCTCAATTAGTTGTGAATAGGTCTGCTTGGTCCAATCTTGGACTAGGCTTTGTTTCAAATTATCAGCTGCTCATTCTCTCTCATTTTTATCCATTTTATTCCAGCTTTAATTGAAGAAGCTCGCAGCAATATGCACGACTTCACCCTTTTCATTTGATCATAGATTGCCAACCTCCAGGTGGGGACTGGAGATCTCCCAGAATTCCAATTGACCTCCAGATGAAAGAGAACTGCTCCCCTGGAGAAAACAGCTACTTTGAAGAAAACCCCTTGGAGAAAACAGCTACTTTGAAAGAGAACTGCTCCCCTGGAGAAAACAGCTACTCTACAGCATTATGCTCTGCTGAGATCCCACCTCTTCCCTAAGCCCAACCCCCCCCTCCCGGTTCCACCCCCAAATCATCAAGCTTTTCCAACCCTAAACTGGCAAACCTATTCGATCTTCACGATATTGCTGTGATTAGAAGAAATGAAGAAGAGTCTGGATTTATATATGCTTTTCTCTAACTTTTCCTTTCTCCCCACAACAGACCCCTTGTGAGGTAGGTGGAGCTGAGATAGTCCTGAAGAACTGTGACTAGCCCAAGGTCACCCAACAGGCTTCATGTGTAGCAGCTGGGAAACAAATCCAGTTCAACAGATAAGGGTATGCCATTCATGTGAGGAGTGGGGAATCAAACCCAGTTCTCCAGATTAGAGTCCATTGCTCTTAACCACTACACCACACTGGCAAGTTGAAGTGAAAGAGCTGGCCCAAAGTTCCCCAGTGAACTTTGTATATACTTTGGTCATCCTTGCCCAACATTCACAGTTCCACCACACAGTTTCATCACAACTCCTTTGGTCTTTCATATAATGCAACCTGTGTTTGTTTATTACAAAGTACAAAAACCTTCTGGAACTTCATGGAACAAAATTATCACAATATGTGTTCTGCTTTTATTTTGTGGCAACAGGCCAAGAAAGATGGAACAGGGCAGGTGTGTTTTGTGTCTACCCCATGCATGTACATTTTAGGAGGTGGCAATTTTTACTTTGAAAAGAAGAGCTAAATCCTCTCCAAGCCCATCCCATCCCCTCACCTCTCTGTTCTGTTTAGTTACAGGCTACTTTTTTTACTCAGCCCAGATTACTTCTGGCACCAGACATGGGCTGGGAAAAGTGCCTATGTATTACTCTGGGGAAAGGCAAGAAAAGGGGCAGTTTTCAGCTTCACTCATTGGCTATCTAGCTATGCTGTTTCAAAAGATTGGAGGGGGGTTAGGTTTTCTTAAGGGAGAGGGCAATTATGGCTGTCTTTACTATCTACTGTGGACTACCACTTCACCTCATGTTCTTCCTGACCATCTGCTCACCCCCCGGAACAAAATTTTAAGATACCTTAATGGGCTGCAGTTGAAGAGTAGAATCAGCAGAAACCACAAACCCTCGTTGGCTACCAGGATATAGTCACGGTCACTTTCTTACCAGAGAAAATTCCTTTTCAACATTGAACAGACAATATGTGAAGTCCAAACATGACTGGATCTGGTGGTTTTTCTGGGCTGGATGGCCGTGGTCTGGTGGATCTCGTTTCTAACGTTTCGACTGCATCTGTGGCTGGCATCTTCAGAGGTGTATCAGAGAGGGAAGTCTGTTACACACTGTGTCCAAGGGACAGTGACACACCTCTGAAGATGCCAGCCACAGAGGCAGGTGAAATGTTAGGAACCAGATTCACCAGACCATGGCCACACAGCCTTGAAACCTCACCAGAACCAGTTGAATCCAGTGAAAGCCTTCGACAATCCAAACATGACTGTTTACACTACGTCTGGGGTACAAAGCAATCATCTTGCCACTCTTATCAAAGACCGCAAAACATATACCAGGGAGCTTTTAAAGTCAATGCACTTGGTACAAAATTATAAGGCTGAGCCTTGTGGCCAAACAAATATGATCATCATCTCATGATTTTGTTTCTCCATCTGAACTATCTACGCAGTATTTCAGAACTCCAGATTTAATAAAAATCACTTGAACTTGGAGCTTATCCTATTACCACTATATGAATTGTTGGATGGAGGGTTTTTTAAAACAAATTTTCACAACAAAAAATAAATTGTACAAACTCCTACATCCTGCGCATTACATTACATGCAACAATCTGTCCCTTGGATCAGTGGTTCTCAACCTGTGGGTCACGACCCCTTTGGGGGTCGAACGACCCTTTCACAGGGGTCGCCTAAGACTCTCTGCATCAGTTTTCTCCATCTGTAAAATGGATAAATGTTAGGGTTGGGGGTCACCACAGCATGAGGAACTGTATTAAAGGGTTGCGGCATTAGGAAGGTTGAGAACCACTGCGTTGGATGATTTGTGGTGGCACACCCAAACCTGATCAACATCCTTGATGAGAATATTTAGACTAGAAATAAGTGACCTAATACAGGTGAGTCAAAACACAGTGCAACTTTAATGCCAAAGAAATCGGGACCCTTAAATGGACTGCGTGAGCCCATATCATTTAGCCCTGCTGAACACAACCTGTTCATCCCATATGGTGTTATGAAAATAATTGTAGAAAAATACATAATAGCATGAGTCCATGGACCTGCTCTTATTGTGAGGTAAGTGCAATGCACATGAATCTTTATGAGTCAAAGGACACACACACTGTGATATACTAAGCTTCAAAATCACAATTCAGTCTTATAATGTGTGAAATGACCATGAGATCTTGACATTCAGTCTCTGATGGATAATTATGTAAACTAGGCTTAAAGAATAACAGGGCTTAAAGAAGAACAAGGAAAAGATCAGATTTCTCGTGACTCTCCCCTCTCTTCTAATTTTTGAAGACCTATTTGAATAATTCTGTGACACAGAAGGCTAAATAAAATTATCTGGGTGCCTACACCATGAAACACATTCCGCACAAGTGGATTAATTACCTGTAATGGTTTCTTTCTTAACATTCTATCGGCAACATGGGTCATAAGTTAATAGAGCTGTCAACTTCCGACAAGAGACCAAAGGATTACAATCACCATGCTATTATCAGTAGCTCTCACTGGCTGAATACAATCCTGGATTTATCTTTAAAAGCTTGTCTGCAAAGGATTAGTTGCATACTTGACGGAAAGATAAAGTATTGCAAAACAACGGGCATCACTTTGAGATCTCTAACCATTCAGCCTTTAACAGAATTTCCTTCAATTATTCACGCAGTCAGTTTGTCGTCAGTCAGGTGATGTTACAGCTTCAGAAAAATGATATGTAAAAATGTTGCTGTGGAATAACCCACTAAACAACCACAGAATTTTGTTCCTAAACAAAGATAATATGCCTGAAAAGTGGCATCCAGTGAACACACAGTTTATCACTGCCTTGTTTTAATTTGTCAATTCACTGGCAAGCAATCACAGACAAGTTTTTTTTTTAAGTTCCTTGGCTGAGAACACAATTATGTCTCCTACAAATTTACAATCTGAGCTTCTATCTCCGGGTTCTGTTAAAGTGCCCTTCAGCTGTTCCTTCTTTACAAATCATCCAACTGCTGCTCAGACAAACCACCTTGTTTAACTCAACACTCCCTCCTTTAAAATGTCCTTTTTGATTCTTCCTTCTATTTTTAACTCTATGGATTTTACAATGCCATTGTGTTCAGAAGTTTAATTTAGAATAACAGCACCTACTGTTTCCAATTGAACCATGGTAGCATTTTCAAACAGAAGAGCCTGCTATACAGTGACAAAGAAAGTAAATGATTTTTTTTTTCAAATTATACGCAGGGACTTTTGTATGTTGTGATTCTACGGGAACCTGGAAAAGCCACAAAAAGCAGCATGGGCCAGCTAGTCCAAAGAATCTCCAACTTCGTTTCGCTGAAGTATCTTATCTTTATACTTGGGAGGGAAAATGCTTTGAATGGTTTGTGTAAATCTTGGTGTGGTATTAGAATTCAGTGGGTTTGCTGAATAAAATTTCCAGAGCCTCAATGCCAAATAAATTTCCAGAGCTTCCTGGCCCTTCCTCTTCCTAGTTCATGCAAAATTATGCGTGGCAATTAGCCGGAGCAAAAGATTTGCAGTGGAAAAGTAATTCTAAAAGAATGAATCCACATGCATATGATGTTAACAATTTATCAGAATCTATTTCAGAGTGGGTTACAGTAGATTTCCACTGGCAGCCAAAAAGGCACAAAACAAATTTTCCACAATGCAAAATTTGTTCACCTATACCAGTGGTGGCGAACCTATGGAACTCCAGGTGTTTATGGACTACAATTCCCATCAGCCCCTGCCAGGATGGCCAATTGGCCATGCTGGCAGGGGCTGATGGGAATTGTAGTCCGTGAACATCTGGTGTGCCGTAGGTTCACCACCACAGACCTATACTAACATGAACCTTTGGTATTTGTGTAGAACGTTTCAAAACATTACTCCCTTGATATAAACAGTCTAAATTCAGTGTATTGTCAACGGCTTTCATGGTTCGAATCAACTGGCTGTTGTGGTTTTTCCCGGCTATGTGGCTATGGTCTGGTTATTTTTGCTCCTTACATTTTACCTGCATCTTTGGCTGAAATCTTTAAAGGCATGTCATGGTGAAATGTGTTACTCTCCATGGCACAAGGAACTGCACATCCAATGTGCCACAGGTACAGCCATGCCTGCTCAACCGCTGCTTCGTCATCGAGGGCTGGGGTGACCCCAACCCCAGTCCCTTGTTCAGGTGCTGCCACTCAACAGCTTCTAACTCTGGAGCCCCAGGGTTACACTATGTTTTTGTTTTTGAGTCACAATCAATCTATCAATCATGGAAGACCAAATCACTGCCTATACAGATAAATAAGTACTGGTCTATGCATGACATAGATGTGATATTGCACGACTTTAGAAGATGTGATATAGATTTATTGTATAACTGCTTGTGTTTTTTTAATGAGGCAGAAGAAAAGGTGCCTATTACACTTAATTTGCTACTTATTCCATAATAGTAATAATTTAATAATATAGTACTTGTTTAACAATTTAGTCTCATTAGTGTCATTCACAAATCGTTATCCACTAAGCTGATCTTGATCTGTTTTACACATGTGTATAATTTTCAAACATTACTTCAGTTTGGGGGTTCACTTCAATTTTTTTGTAGAAAGCAAAAAAATATAAACATGATGTTACCATATACACAGAGAAACCATTATATTTTATTTCAGATATCTCTCTTAAAAATCCAGGAACACATCCAGTCCTCTTTCCTTTATTCTTTTTTTTAAGTCTACCTGAATACAATTTTATCAGGAAAAGAGAGATAATGAGAACAGTTGTTCTACGGAAACCCTGTGCTAATTCACACTTGGCAGAAACACAGCGTTTAAATCACAAGTTAATCTATCAAATACATTTTCTGTATTTCCTGTTCTGGAAAATCCAGTTTAGCTTGGATTTAAAGACCTGAGAAGACCCTTGAGCCTTATCAAGAGTTTTCTTGACCTCATTAATAGCAATATTTTCCAATAACACACAAATTTAATCAGATTTATCTATATTGCTTTCAGAAACCGGAAACAAATTTCATAAATTTAGCCACTACAGGATACCAATACCATTTACAGGGCTGATTCAATTCTGCGCACAGCTTGACTGCTTAAACTCTACTTACATAAATTGCATTTGAGTATGGTTCACTGTGTCTAGGATTGCAGCTAACAGGTTTAGCAGTTGAGCAGAGCTATCATTAAGTTTAACGGGACTTACCCGATGCTACATACTTGAAACTGGTGCAATCATGATTGTTTAAAAATATATAATCGAAACCTTCATTATTATAATTCAGTTATTACACACACACACACACACACACGCAAACCAGATCAATTGGAACTAACCAGTGAAATCAATATGATTGATCTTTCACTTATCTCAATCATTAGTATTTGCCGGTTTTTTCCTGTAACTTCAGATTTATTTTTAAAAGGCTCCGTATTTGGCATATTTTTAAAAGGCTCCATATTTGGCATCTGTCCACTCTTTTGACTAATTGATTGTGCTTAAATGTTTGTCTGTGAGATTCAGCACAAATTAAAATAGGTCTATTTCTGGAGTGTCAAGTTACTGCTCTCAACTTTGTACCTTGGCACTGGCAGGCTGTGAGTTCCCATTTCAGCACAAATGAGCACTGACACTATTGAATAAGATCGGGATATTTTAATTCCCAACATGCACAGGAAAATCAGAGATGCAGGGCTCACAGGGCAAAGTTTAGGCAGTCAAACTACTTGCTATTAATGGGCAATATACCCAAATTATTAGTAACTAAACTCTCACTGACTTCAGTTTAAAAAACAAAACAAAAAGATGTCAAATTAGTGACAGTTTGGAATGAAGTGAATTCAGAATCAAATTCTTCAAATGACAGAGAAGTGGAAACTACAGAGAACTATAGTCACTGTGAATAATTAGTAAAATCATGAGTGCAGCCAACTTATGGAGTCTCCATAGGGTTTCAAAGCAAGAGACGAACAGGATTGGTCTGCCACTGCCTGACTGCATTGAGGTCCTAGAGCTCCTCAGGGGCCTCCCGTTCAAATACTATCCAGGGCTACTCCTACTTATCTTCCCAGATCAGGCTAGCCTGGACCATTCAGGTCAGGAGCTTAGTAAAATGGTTTGCTGTTAAACAAAAATATTTGAGATCAGAGTTTGCTGACTTACAAGGACTGAATGAGGGTCAAACTACACATTCATGTTGGGTCTTGGTTCTCCAGAGTCAACTTGGGCTCCCTGCAGCCGCGCAGCAGCTGAAGAATGAATGGCTTTCAGGAAAAAAAAAAAAGAGAGCCTAAATGGGCTCAAATACCAAAATTATGGGAGGAAGGGCTCCTCCCCGCCTGCTCCCCCGCCCCCAAGCTATATTTCTGTGCTGAAAAAGAGCACAAGGGAACTATTTTGCTGTTTTGTTACTGCATGTGCACTGAATACTCCAAGAAGAGCATCAACAATAGAGAAATAACTCCCTGCCCCAGCATTGTTTCTGTACAGGAATATGGCTTGAGGAAGAGGCAGGAGCCCTTCCTCTACCCATGGCAATTCTTTGAGACCATCTGTTTTATTTTCAACGTTTTCCTATAATTCCCAGCATGGAGTTTAACTTTCACAACTGCCACACACTGGATAAATATTTTCATCGTGCTTCCCTCTACAACCCCAAGATCTCTTGCACTTTCAATCTCAACAAGTTCAGCTCCCCAGCAGTCTAGTAAGTAGGGAAAATCCAGAAAATTCAAAAAGACTGCTACCGTTGGAATCCCCATCTCTATACCACCGAATACTGCCCTTAACTGGATCATTATGCCATACTTTGTGGTTGATTAGTGGTAGTCGATGTAAATGAGAGGTCAGATCCAAAGTACCATGCTTCCTACCTTCTCCCTCTCACTGCAGCCCACTCACTCACTTAGCCTGCCCAAATTCTGGTTCTGGTGACTAAGGCATTGTCACAAAGTAGGGAATGAAACTGGACTGTGTAGTAGAAGGAAGAAAACCAGAAAAAACTGTCTTCCCTCTTTTGACAAAGGAAATGCCATTATGATCATCATCATCATCATCAACAACAACAACAACATTTATATTCCACGTTTCTCCTCTCACAAGGACTACCAATGGGGCTAACAATTTAAAGGTGCATGATAAAATTACATGATAATATCATTATAAGGAAAGCATACAATAAAACCATTATAAAAACACATTAAAATATACATCATTAAAACAACATTTAAAAGAATTTAAAAACAGAGTTAAAATACACAGAAAACAGTTAAATACATACGAAGCAAAAGCATTGGTTAGTATGGAGGGATCATTAAAGGAATGCCAAATGAAACAACGTGTTTACTGGCTGGCATAAGGTGGCAACAGAAGGGGAAGATACATTTCCCCGGGGAGAGTTCCAGAATTATGAGGTAATGATCAAGAAGACCCCCTTGCAGGTTGCCACCAACCTAATTGCAGAAGCATCATGCCAGTAGGACAACACATCAGGATTCAGCATAGAGATTCATAATACATAGGGTATTTCCTACTTTTTACATCGAATGGTGTCATTCTACAAGCGCACCAGGTGTTCCCTTCCATCTTCCCAGGTATGGGATAAATTGAATATCACCAACTACATTTCTGTTCTTTCCCCATCTCAGAATAACTATTTTAATGTGGTAGCGTTTTGATTTCCAGGGAAGATGGCATGTTATAGGTTATATTATAAATTTAAAATGCACAGTGTTGATCAAACTAATTAAAACCTCATTAATCATAATTTAAACATTCATAATTCAACATTTTAAAAAACCCTTATTCTCAGAAACATAATTTTTATTTATCTGGCCTTTTTAAGAGTTTATTTTTTTGTATTTTTAGTTTTTAGTGTGTTGCCGCCCACACAAAGCCTGCAGGGTAGCAAGTCCAGATCAATTATTAAACTACAATGGAACACCAACTGTGCACTCGAAAACCCACATAAACTGCAGGATTTGAGTGTAAATCAGTTTAGGCCCGTTGCCGTCGATTACGCTTAGTCCCCAGAATATCAATCTTCTTTACATTAAGGTTTCTAAGCTTCAGTCAAGCAGATCAGTTTATGGTAAATTACAATGGGATGGTCTTGTTGGTTTCAGTGGAACTGGCTTACTTTTTAAAAATCAAAAGACTTCAGACCCAACTGGACATTACTAGGAGTATGCTGATTCTGCAGACAAGCATTTTTCCCTGGTCCAGGTTTGTTAGCATATGGCAAAAGAAACATGCCGTGACCTGGACAGCCAAGACCAGCATGATCTCATCAGATCTCAGAAGCTAAGCAAAGTTAGTATTTGAACCGGAGACTACCAAGGAAGATCAGAGTTGCAATGCACAGGCAGCCAATAGCAAGCCACTTCTGTACATCTGTTGCCTAGAAAAACCCTTGACATCACATTCCACCACCAACAGAAACAAGCAATGATATTATCATATTCAGCACTTCCTGCCTCTGAAAAGAGTCAGCCAATGAATTGAAGGGAGGAACAGAAAAGAATGAACACAATGATGAAATGACACACGTTTATTAAATGCTAACGGGTGAATGTACAAATACCATGTACATCAATATCAGCAATGACCTCCCTATAAAATATAATTATGATCATGGAGCATATGGACATTTATATTCACATCATATCTCATATACGCATGACACACAGAGGAACTAAACTTATTTTGAAGCAAGTCCAATCAGAGGAACATACTAATTTGAAGATGGTCAGGACTGGACTGGTAATCAGATTCTCCTTTCTTTTATTTGTTCAGCTTAGAACTATATAACAGGACATACTAGCTGAATTTTTGAATAAAAATAGATATATTATCAAACAGCCATCTAAACAAAATGTTACATAAATGTTTCACATTATTTAACTATGGCTGTGCTCACTGTTAATTACAATTTACAATTTCCCCCAAAAGAACAAAAAAGCTGCACTGTTTATGAAAAAAATTGCAGTTTATTTTCTTTCTAACTTTAAGCAACTTTGCTTTAAGTGATACAGGTTAATGTGATAGAAAATTGAGTTATTTTTAATGAGTGGTTTCAATGAATGTCTTCTTCCTTATAACCCCCAGAAAAAGAAGTTCACACTTCATACTAATTCAGTCCTAATATTCAGTCATCAGGAAAGATTTAAAAAGTCATGTATATTCTCAAAAATACCCTGGTGATCATAGCTTCCCTTACTTTATTCATCAGCACACTTAAGAAGCTTAGAAACCATCAATAAGAAAGCAAAAGGTACGGGTACTATTATGCAGCTTATTCTCAATTACACTACAGATCTTGAATCTAACTATCTGCACAGTATCCAATATGTGAATAAGATTTCAGAGAATACACAGTTTCATTTTTTGGTTGTTTCTACAAAAGGCTGGCTTTCAATTTAACCTGCAACATTGTAGTAATAAATAAAAAAATATTCTCTGACTTGACGCAATGTACAAGTGACTTCCAGTCAATAAGAATGAGACCTTTTCACATTTACCAATCCACAAATATCCCATAACATATTACTGTTCCTGCCATATTGACCAACTTTCTAATTGGGTTCCACAGCACCAAGAGGATGAGATATATGTGACTTGAAATAACATGTAACTGGGATACTTCGATGAACATACTGAAAGTGGAATACATGCTAAAGGGGACTAAGTAATAAGCATAGGTTTTTTTTAACTTTTCAAAACTTGTTTATGCATAATGTACAGAATGCATAATGGACATACCCTAATTTTGGTGGAGCCCCTCTCCTCAAGTGGGGCGTCTGTTTTATTTGTCTCTATAGGAACTGACAGTTAGGGTCTAATATTAACACAGAATTTAAGAATCAAGTTGAGGTTCATGGTCAGAAGCCACTAAAAATCTTACTGTGGTATCTGTCACTGCATGGGGGCAATTAACAGTTGTCTCTATGATACCAGAGCAAGCATGGTGTAGTGGTTAAAAGCAACATATTTAAATTTGAAGAACTGGGTTTAATTCTTCACTCCTCCACATGAGCAGCAGACTTTAATATGGAGAACCAAATTCAATTCCCCACTTGCTACATGAAGCCTGCTGGGCTAGTCACAGCTCTCTCAGACCTCTCTCAAACCCCCGTACCTCACAAGGTGTTTGTTGTGGGGAGAGGAAGAGAAGGCAGTTGTAAGCCACTTTAAGTCTCCTCAAAGAGAGAGAAAAGTGGACTATAAAAATCAACTCCTATTAAATCAACTCCTATTTTTTTACTACTATTCACAGTATTAGTCCATCCTTCTGCACACTTTTTGAAATGCAGAGATGTAGATGCAGCGATGTCGTAGCATTATCGGAGTGAGTTGACACAAGATCCACAAAAATGCTTACAGATGGCCAAATGCTGTCTGCAAACATATTTTATGCATCTGATGAAGTGTGAAAAACTTGTGCCACAATAAATTTGCTGGCCTTTAAGGTGACATAATATACAAATTCTGGCTGCAGCAGTCTGACACTGCTATTCATCTGGAATAAAGCCACACTGAATTCCTCTACTTTTGATGACACATTCAGGCAGCCATCAGTTCTTTGCGATAAATCCAGACTCTTATCAGGGGACAAGCTCAGACATATATACCTTGGAAACCTATGAGTGAACGCACATCTATACCTAAGAACAGAGAACCGGGGGGAATTTTCTGCACACTAATAAGGTAGACTCTTGTTTCAGTGAACGATGTCTGGAACACCTAAAGTGAACTAAAAAGGGGTTTAAGGAGACATTTAATCTAGACTGCAGCCCCAAAAGAACAAAATAACATTTGATAAATGGGTTTCTTCTGTCAGTTCAGTCATAACACAAAAATACAGTGTTGCACTTACCTGTAACTGTAGTTCACTGAGTGAGTTCCTGTGCAGCCAGCCACAGTAAAATTTTAGGTGCTAGCTAGCTGACTAGAAGTGCATTCACGCCCCCTCTCCCATGGATGAACACAAGAAGTCTTCCCACCTAAGGTCACATGACAAGAGGGGGAGGAGTGTATTTTCCCTCAGTCCTTCCACCACTGCCATGGCTGAATTCCACAAAGCAAGCAATTCAAAGAGCAGTCCACGTGAGGTTGGAGGGAGGGATGTGTCCCCACACAGGAACCCACTCAATTAACGACAGTTAAAAATAAGTGCAACACTGTATTTCATTTTCATGGATGCAGGTGCACATAGGGAAAGTGGCAAGCTTAACCACCTTGGAAGTGGGCATGAGGCAGACTATTTGAATGATGCTTGCAACACTGCTCTCCCAGCGGCGGCATCATTCTATGAATCAACATCCATTGCATAGTGCTTACTGACTGTCGACAGGGAGTGGCAAATGGCTGCCTTGCAGATATTGAGAATGGTGACAGTGACTAAGTCAAGAGTCTGCTCCTGCTAATTCCCCACTCTAAAAGGGAGAGAATTCCCAACACTTTGCGTAACAACTGGAGGAGCATTTCTTGAATAACGCTTTGTCCTTCTTTGAAGACATCGTCAGACAGGACAATGGCAATGAAGACAACAAAGAAAAAACATTTCCCCCCTTTGGCGCTGGGGGTAGAGGAGGGAGTGTATTTCTAGTTTCTAAAAGCTTTCAGGTGCTTGATATTCTTCCATGGCTGGCCTGTGCATCTGGGCCTACACATTGAACGAACAAAAATATATCATCGTTTCACTGTGGTTAATTTACAAAACAGGATTGAGCTTATAAATGAGAATTTAAATCCTAATTTTCGCAACAATTGCTGGTTTTATTGCCTCACTCTTTCCCATCAGGCAGAAATCCAACTGGTATCCTGACCGGCCCTGTGGAAACAGTGGCACAAGGGAATAAGACAATAGTCCAGAATCTTTGCAAAATCTTAAACTGGTCAGTAATCAGCCAACATGACTTAAAATCCTAGTTTGCTACAACCCAACTTATCAAGTTAATGGAATAGCCACATTCAGACAATCCATTAAACAAAGTTAGATGAATTAAACCATGGTTTGCATGAAGTCTGACTCAAGCCACACAATTTATCATGTTGCTAAAATGCTTGGGTTGGCTCCAACTAATTATTGTGCTGGTAAAAAAGACCACCAAAGAGTTATGCTAAAGATCATGGTCAAATGTGGGGTAGGGGCTGCAATAAAGAGAGGAACAGAGTGAGCTGGAGTCAAAAGGCTGGCTGGATTCAATCCTGTGACATCAATCAAATTTAGAATGGCATACAATTATTGTTTCCTAATTTTCTTTCATTCCCTGTACTTTTGAACACCTGAAGGTAACTGTGATCAAACATTAGTCTTCTAAAGAGATCTAAATGGAGGCAATTATAAACAAAGTGATTTATAAAACAGTACCTACATTGCAATTCTAACCACAGTTATACCTTGTAGACCTACTGTAGGCAATAGATATAGAAGGCTGTAACTCTTCTTAAGACTGCATCATAAATACCTCAAACTACCACCTTCTTTACAAAATATATACATTTTATAAATTCATTTGTGGAGAAAAATGCAGGTTTTTACTAGAGGTAGATGGTTTCTCTCAATTTTATTCAGGTTGTCTTATAGTAAAAATGGAAAATTTCAGGAAGCCAAATAAAAACATGGGGAAAAATATAAATATAACTAACAAATTCAGTGAAAATGTTTACTTTGTGTCCCTTTGCTAAAGAGTACCACAGACAAACTGTATTTTTGTGCAACACAGGAACAAAACAAAAACTATTTCAACACTATCTCCTTGTATGCCAAAAATGCAAACATTTTTGTAAGAGAAAGCATTAATTTTAAAGAAGTTTCTCATTTTTGTTTGTTTTAGGTGGATAAAGAACACAGTTCTGAAACATAAACCTCTACCTCTGAAATTCCTGAAAGACCAGACTTTCATGTGCCAACAAAATAATTTGCATTTTTCCTCATTTTTGGCACACATAAGGCATGGCTTTGAAGAGACAAAAATATGTTCTTCGTCAATGAGTCTGATAATACGTAATCTGCCTTTTATATTCTTTAAGTTTCAATATTTTACCTGGCAATAAACTGTATTTCTATCAGCTAGACAACTACTATAATATATTACATGCAAGGGCACCTGGGAGCAGGGCCAAAATTTGAAACAGCACAGCTGAGAACTCTGCCATTTCATGGGGTCCCATTAAAGGTATTTGCTGTGCCTGCATAATAACCTAAAAATAGGAAAAACACATTAGGCAATTTCCATCTCCAATTCAAATGTTGTGTTGCCCAACAACTACAACCATTCAGCCATACCAACCTCACCTTTTAACAGACACTTCATAAATATTTACTTTATGTGGATTTGTGAGTGTGTTAGCCTGCATATGTTATGTGCTTCTAAAACCTTCATACGACAGGTACAGATATCCAAAGAACTTTCCAGTGTGAAAAGTTAGCCTTGAACATTAATTTATTTTTATCACCATCATCTTATTTGTATTGTCAGGACGTTTAAGTGTTTTATAACTATTTACAAATTCAGTTTCCCAGCAGTTTTTTTCAACTGAAATAACAGAAGTCAATATAACTTACATAAAAGTAATCCACACTAGACTTCGTATTTCTTTACAAAGAACACGTAAAACTATCTTTTACAAAAAAAATCCCTCAAACATGTTTGCTTATATTTCATTTTTAACATTTTAAGTCAATATTGTTAACGTTAAGTGTGAAAGACTGACTGACCTCAAAATATAACTCCATATTTCCCTTCAACTGCCTGAAAATCTGTATAATATAACGTGTAATTTTTAAAAAAGAAAACCTTACACCTTCTAAAATGTCTCGCTGCTCCTTATAAAACCAATTATACAATGAAACTGGGAGAGGTGGCAATGATTTATTTTGTTGTCCGAGGTTGTATAGAATTTCAATACCAAATCTGATATAAACAGCCTTTCAAAGGGCTTCTCAGACAGTTCGGCGAAAGGATACATTTAAAAATATTTCAGGAAAAGTTGAAACCTTTCTCTTGGCGTCAGCGATTTCCCTTGACTTGCATATACAAATGATCTCACCATTCACACTGTGTTTTAGTATATTCAAATGTAGCATGAGAACTTGATAAACCTTCCTGAACAGTAATAAAGGCACACAGGAAGGCCATCCATGTAACTAACTCTTTCAAACTGCCCCACCCCAACAAATGTTTATGAGTACTATTGAGGCTAAAGGTCCATTGACCCAATGCAGTTTACTCTGTCTGGCAACATATCTCCAAGGCAACAGGCAGAAGTTTGTCCCAGCCCTGCTACCTGAGAGAAATGCCAGGGACTGAACATGTGACCTTATCCATACAACACATGTGCTGTACCATGAATTCATCAATCAATTATACTTTGCACAGCATTTGGGTTTCCACACCTCCCACTATAGCAACCCCCTCCAGCAACCCTCTATCCTCACTGATGTTCAGTAGGCTGGCGAGAGAAGAAAGAAGGGCAAAAGCCATTGTACCAATGGCATGAATCCTAGGCCCTTTCCGCACGGGTGGTAAAGAGCGCCTCAGGATGCTAAAAACAACGTCCCTGGGGAGGGGTTCGCACGGTCACCACTGCTGCATCACAGCAGCGCCAGCCTCGCAACCCCTGAGCGGCGCGAAGACACTGCTTCCGGGAGCGAGGTTTTTCGGAAGCAGCGTCTTCCAACCGCTGCTGTGCGAACAGCAGCAGCTGGAAGGCACCATTTCCCCAGCACCGGCCCCGAACGCCTACCTTGTCTCCTGGCTTCCGACTCGTCGCAGAGGCCAGGGAACACCCCCCCCCCAGCCTGTGACTCCAGAGCCGTGGCTCCAGACTGCAGGGGCATGTCCCCTGTCCTCTGTGATGAGCCAGAAGCCAGGAGACAAGGTAGCCATTCAGCGACGGCGCAGCCTGTGCGAAGGCTGCGCCACCGCCTGCCGCCCTCCCGGGACCGTCTATGCGAATGGTCCCGGGGGGGTGCATCAGTATTGTTTATGCCGACGCACACCCGCACCGTTGCAGTGCGGAAAGGGCCCTAGAATGCCATGATGTCATTTCTAGTTTTGCCTTGGAAATGATGTCATGCCATTGCTGTAATACATCCCCCATGTCCCTGCCCCCTCTCCCACCAGGTGCCAGTTACTGGTTGGCAACCCTACTCAGGATACAAAAGAATATAAATCAATAAATCATTCAACATCTCTACATTCTGTCCAGAAATAATGAAACACACAGATTTACATGTGTTAGGTTCACTCACTTTCGGTTGCTGGCCAGGAAGAAGGAAAGCAATGTGGCATTCGGCTATTGTTCCTTTAAACTCTGTGAACCCATGATAATGTTCTTCATCTCATTTTTTTTGTGAAACGGGAAAGGATTAGAAGTTTACTCATTCAAGATGCACCCACCCTAACAATTTAATTTAATAACTGTTTAAGCATCCTAACCATCAACCTTTACAATCTTTATTGGTAAAGTAAAATTCAGTAGATTCATAAAATTGCACCAGATACTTCGGACAAAAAAGGGGTGGGGAGGGTTACAATTTTTTAGAACTAGACCAAAACAGAATGGAAGAATGTTCAACACTAGTTCCATTTAATGGCAATATGTGTACTGTGCCACCTTCAAAGGGGTTTCAGGCAGCACAAGAGGAGGGGGCCATACGCCTAGCTCGCTCCCCATCATTCTGGTATCCTCGAGTATGCTGCGTTGGCTGGCCCCCCCTCACCACCCTGTGTTTGCCCTCCCAACCAGTTCAGGTGCCACTTATGCTGGTGGGGTTGGCAAACATGTCAGCGCAAGTCCGCACTAATTCCAGGACATGCTTGTCCCCACCCCCAGATTGGTTTGTAATATAATTCTAACCTTAAATATAATTCTAACATAAAATATATTATGTTCATTTCAATCTGTGATATAACTTTATAAACGTTTAACTCTTTTAACCATGGCCATTTATCCAACTAGTGGTCTCCAATTTTCTTTTAAGGCTGAACATGTGTTTATTTTTTCTTACAAATAGATGTACATACATATATACATACAGTAGATATGTATGTTTTCTTGAAAGTGTGTGCAAGTTGGTGTTCATGCTATTTAGACTTCTGGCAACTGCTGATTCCTATAAATGTTGATTTCACAACCAACCACACTTTTCTACTATATACATTAGTAAACTTTTAAAGTTATTATTATTCATGATGAATAATAAAGCTCAATCTAGTGTGTAGTAATAGCTGAATGTGACTGACTGGGCACAGGAAAGAAGATGACATAGTCCATTTTCTCAGGCAATGATCATGAGTTTAGATGCCTGTATGAATTGGCACAATTTTTCCTGTGATTATTTCCACATTATACACTAACTATTCAAAAATGTACTGTGTCCTAATGCATAGCATATTGAAAAGGAGGGGAATAGTCTATTCTTCTTCATTCTTTTGAAGAGTTTTTATATTTAACGGGCATGCCCATATCACTTTCTGCAGGCTTCCCATTTTTTGGTTTACAACCTGATATGTTGCTGACATTTTCTTTTTAAAGGAAAAAAGGCAGAAGTGGCACATGCGTTCTGTTCTGAAAATGGAGATACAGTAAATGGAGATACAGTTCTGAAAATGGAGATACAGTAATTTGAAGAGAGTTCACACATGAAATGTGAAGGAGGTGAATCTAATTCTAGTATTTCGATATTCACACTCAATGATTGTTCTGCAAAATTTTGTGTTCATGAACGACCACAGACACCCAAATGTTATTTCAGAGAATGTTTTGACTAAGGATAATCAATAACACCTACGTGGGAGAAGGAAAACACAAGTTAATTTTCCTTAGCCATTCTACACTCACCATTTATTTCATGTGGATTCCTAACCACATCAACCTGTGTGTTCATAACACAGCAACTATAGTATTGCTGCCGAACTGTAAATGTAATGCTGCAGTTAGCCATTTACCTGCAAAACTTGCATAAGATCAGAGGAAGGTACTTATGGACAAGGAACAGCTTCTATGAGGCTCAGGCGCTTCAAACCATCATTTTTATTTATTTAATTCATGTTGCTTATAGTCTGCCTTTGTCCATGAAACTGAAGGAGGATTATACAATGTAAATCTGTGCTTGCAGAAGCTGGTACATTTTATCTGCCAACATCAGTAGATAACTCACAGTAGTATAAAGATCCTTCATTGATTTCAGTGGACTTAGACTGCTTGGGATGGCACTGCAAGTCTTGCAAATAATTTCACAAAAGTTATCCACCTGCAAATTGCTGACTAGCCTGACTGGACACATGCACACATTTGGACAATCTGTGGCCTAAAATAATAAAAAGGAATAAAATAAAATAACAAAAAATGAACCAACATTTCAAAGCCTCCATGTTTGGTCACCCAGGCATGATTCCTCCTTACTATGGGAAAACAGTCTATTTTAAAAACCTGACCTCAAGGTACAAGAGAGCCACCTAAGGTAACACATGGACCAGTATGGACTTATCCCAAGAGGCAAGTAAGTCAATAAATATCCACGGACTCTATTCTTCACAAAGGGCTTGCTATACCACTGGATAATACAACAAAAACAGAAAAGGGCTCATCGTATAAACCAAACTTACTAATAAGACTACAAAAGTAACTAGCCCCCCAAAATTGTTACCAGCTCATATTCTGACACATACCCACTTAAGCGGTTTGTGGAATGGGGGTGGTATAAAAGACAAAGCAAAAGGTTTCCCTAGTGGAAGTGACTGTTCCTTCACCACCTGCGCCTATATAGTGGTGTAAAAACACATGGGCCAAAAATAGTGGCGTGAAAACAGTGTAAACCCTTTCACACCGTTTTAAATCCTTTTACACCGTTTTCACACAGCTGTTTTTGGCCCATGCGGAATCAGTCTTAAGTGTTTAAGCTTGATATAAACAAGAATCAGGTTGTCCCCTATGGGAACTGGACACAAAGGAGTTTCAAATCCTAGCCTAGGCCCCTTCCACATATGCAGAATAACAACCGGTTGGATACTCACCGTGAAGGGGTCTTCTCCTGGGGGAAGGAATCCATCTTGCTGGGTTATTTCCAGCAAGATGGATTCCTCCTCCAAGAGAACGATCCATTGGATACTCACCGTGAAGGGGTCTTCTCCTGGGGGAAGGAATCCATTTTGCTGGAAATAACCCAGCAAGATGGATTCCTCCTCCAGGAGAATGTACTTTCAAACCACCTTCAATGCACTTTGCAGCTGGATTTTACTGTGTGGAATAGAAGGAGGAGGAGGAGGAGGAGTTTGGATTTATATCCCACCTTTCTCTCCTGTAAGGAGAGCCAGCGTGACTTACAAGCTCCTTTCCCTTCCTCTCCCCACAACAGACACCTGTGAGGTAGATAGGGCTGAGAGAGCTCCAAAAAACTGTGACTAGCCCAAGGTCACCCAGCAGGAAGGGAAGAGTGCGGAAACACATCTGGTTCACCAGATAAGCCTCTGCCACTCAGGTGCAGGAGTGGGGAATCAAACCCGGTTCTCCAGATTAGAATCCACCTGCTTTTAACCAGTACACCATGTTGGATCTCAAAAAAAATCAACTTGCAAACAATTGCAAAACTGGATTGAAAGTGCATTATTCTCCATGTGCAGAAGGGGCCCTAGAATGGACAGGACATGGCCATGCCAGACACAAGATACTATCATAGGAGGACTCATCTTTTTTTTAGTTTGAATTTAAAACAATTTCCATTTGTTTTGATTTTTAAAAAACCCTATTATGGCAAGTACATTATTTCTCAGCTACTGATATATAGTATTTGACAACTCAATAGACATTTTATACTACCATCTTTGTATTCTTTATTCTTTGCAGTGGTGACTGAACAGGTCACAAATTCCAAGGAAGTGAGAGACAAGACTTAGCATCTGGGGTTTGTCGACAACATCCTGAGCCTTTAAACATGAGGAATATTGCCAAGTAGCATAATTCAATGATAACTCCATGGTTTACTAGCTTACACACCTATGACTCCCAAGCACAAAATTCACATAGCATCTAATGAGATCCCAGGAGCAGCAAATACAAAGTGTAGTAAGCGCAACTGGCGTGACATAACTTGGAACATGGAGTCACTACTCAAAAGAAGAGTCAAGAGTTTGCTTTTCTTAGTCTAATAGAAACCAGGCATTGTTGAAAATTCCATTGTTTTGTTGCCCCAGCTGCACTAGCGCATTTGAATTAAAACAACAAAATACATACACTTAATCCTTAACTTGCCATTTAGCTAAGGGTAGCATCATGTGTAAGAGATCACTCCTTCCTGTGGTAAACCAGAAGTGCAAAAGGGAAATGAACCAATTATTCTTGCACCATCTTGCACCACCTTCTATAGCATGTGAAGACAACCTGATACCGATATAGACTACAGACTACTAAGCCAGATGCATTCGCCTTAGCTTATCATGGTCAAACTGACCATGACTACCACTACTTATAAATAATTTATAAATGGTGTTTTGTAACTTTCAAAATCAGAAGTCCCCATCATGGCTTGTGTACACCATGGTGGCCATTGATACCTTTACTTGTGCCTGCCAAATGTTTTCATGAAGTCGGTGGGACCAAGTATGGCTTTTGCCCTGCAAATTAACTACTGGAGATCTTTTAACTTAATTTATTGTTAGCGTCTTTAACTACCGAACAAAAAATAATATACTAGATGAGCTGTACTCATAGGCAGCAAGGATATTAACATTAGAGAATTAAAAACACTCATCCCCCTCCCACAAAAGACACTTAAAAACATGGATTTGACAAGTCTCCTTGGAGACTTGCAAGCTTTGGGCTTTATAAACTAGTAGACAAAACTTTGCTATTTGCCTTGAGATCTGGGGATTCCCATCAGAAAGCTTTGCCTTGTCTGACTGACCTGGGAACTTTTCAAGAATTGTATGAATGATACTGGAGATTTGATTGGCTGTGTACATTTTTAAAAAAATGTTGCTCTGGCAGCAGCTGCTAGCAAAGAACAAGGATCTATACTGTGTTCCTGGGATAAAGCCAGGGGAACAATGTTGTGGCTAGCTCCACCTCCTGGAACCGCCATTTTGTGGCAGTCATTTAGCTGCTGCACCCACTGAGCTATGTCAGAATTTTAAATGTGCCCACAGGCTCAAAGAGGCTGGGGACTCCTGTTTTAACCAGATACATTTTTTTAATTCTAAAAAAGATTGCGGGAGATATAATCTTTCCAAAAGGACATATCCTGACCTTTCTGAAAATACCCTTCTCTAGCCTTGCCTTCAAAATACAAGTACAAAACTTGCAAGCCCATTAACAGCAACAAAAATGGATACTACTACCTGTACTCAACAGCTTTATGGATTACAAATGTTTTAAGCACTAGTTTTCCTTAGCCTTGGGAAAGAATGTTAATATTTACTCACTTTCAATGAATCAAAGCAGGCGATTACTCGTCCATTTTCAACTTGGCAGCTTTTGGATGGATGTGCAAATTTACATTCCGTGTCTGGTCTTGAGCAAGTCCCTCTTTGGAACTCTCGACACACTTCCAGTGTAAGCCATTTTGTGTCCCGAATTGGTGTGACACTTACAGCCATGTTTAGATTTTACAGGTAGTTAAAATTGTCAATGAAACGAACGACAAAAAAAAAAGAGAGGCCAAACTGCTAAGACTGGAAATGATGAAAAATGTCACCTCCAAAATACTTCCCCAAGCCCCAAGCCCAATGTTAAAAGAAGATGTAAAATTGTGTTGTCACGACAGCAAGGAGAGATTTTCCCACTAGAAAGTCCCAGCATGAAACAGTCAATCAAAAGAAGGGGGTTTCACTTAAAGAAATGCTAAGATCACAGATAAAATGAGCATTTAAAAGTGTGGCCTAGAACTAGGCTTGTGCTCTCAGTAACCCATTCTGAGTGCCAAAATGCAAGCTGCAAAATATGGCAGACCCTTCGACACAGACTTTCCAAGCTTCTCTCAGGAAAAGTTGTCTGAAAGGTAATCTCCACACAGCTGAATTTACAATATTTTTTTTTTGGTGTGGTGCAATCGGTATTGATTAGTTTGGCACAGACAGATGCAGCAGTTTAGAGCAACAAATCGAGAAATGATTTCTCCTCTCTTTGATTTTTTTTTTTTCTGGCAGAAGATATCTCACTTTTCCAGCAAACTTATGAGAATAAACTAAAGCAGCCTAGGTGCAATGCCTGATGCTTAGAGCTTTTCTCTCGGCATAAGTAGAAATGAGGAGGGGGGTGGCTGGGCTAGAGGTGGAAGGCTGGATGTGCTGTCGTCGCAGTCTAGCTGGCAGCAAGCAAGGCAAAAAGCAGAGACTGCTCTAGAAGCGATTCCAAGCAGCAGAGACGTCAGGAAAGGCACTTCTTTAGTACCAACCTGTAGAAAAAACAGATACGTTAAAATTTACCAGGCAGCATTTCACTGATGTCTCACCACATAATTATGTTGCCATATGCTCCCTCCAGTCTACTAGCGCACAGAAACGACACTCTGTCAGCCTCAAGCAAAAAAAACCCCCAAAACAATACTTACGGTGAAGCATATTGCAGCCAGCATTCGTAGATTTCTTAAAAATGCTCAGTTTCCCCCTTCTGAAACAATTCATGATAGGGAGATAACCAATCACAAGACAGTATTGCAGCAATATTCTGGGCACAAAGCCAATAAATGTGGGCTGTCGTACGAAAGGTCGTGCCTGTCAGACCTTCATTGCTATGCTATAAGCAGAGAAAATGTCCATCAGATGCGACTTATTCGACTGCAAGGGGACGACCATGTGGGTTTTGAATTTACCCAACATGCAGTTAGTGGATTAAACCATGTTAGTTCTCAAACAGCTTCCAACTCGAATGCAAGTGTCTGTGGAGTCCAGACAGTGAGGGAGGGAGGAAAAAAATAAAGGCAGACACAAAGAAAGAAAAGCAGCAAGCTTCCCATCTGCAGATCATTTTTAGACTGCTTTCTTCCAGTTTTGCATTGAGCACGGCAAGCACAAAGCACGCCTACTGTACTTGACAGATGAATATAAAAGGAAAAGGGGGTGTTCACAAATGGTACAGTCTCCTGACCTATCCAATTCACTTCCTTCTAAACCATAAGTCCTGCCTCCTCCTCAACAGAAAGCAGCACTTTTTTTAGAACTGGGAAACTATTCCGTTCTGTCAGCAGAGACGCTGCCAGTGTATCCGAGGCAGGTTGAGTCTGGAGAAAAACACCTTCCCCCACTCCTCCCCAAGGCAAAACCTAGGTCTTAGGAGGGGAAGTGAGATTGGTAATGCTGTCGGAGTGCCTAGCATTACACACGTCAACCTCAGATAGCAACATGATTCTTTCGTGATGACCTTAGAAACAGAGCCTGCAATCATATTTAAACCACATGATGGGCTGCTGATCAATGCTTCTGAATTCAAGCGAGAGGGTCAGCAAATGCCTACCGGTACTGAGCCTCAGACACAGGCAAGAGCTGTTCTCCTGAGCAGCTTATATCTTAAAATGGCTTCTTTTATGTGATCAGTTTGCTTTTGAGTCAGAATAGTCTTTGCCAGAAAAAAAAAATGATGAAGGTGATAATGATTATTATTCAGAGAAGCAAACAGCTGCAGTATTTCTTGGCCCCTGGGAGACAGAAGAGCTATTGTAAATTTTATATATCAAATTAATTTGAGGCAGGTTCACAAGCTGGAATTATTTCATTCTCTGCAGTTTACACGGCATAAGCACAACTCCCTGAGTTCACCATTTAGGGTTCGCTCAGTTATCTCTTAGCATCCTTGAACCTTGAAAACCAAAATGACTAGTTCAAGAAAGAGAAAAGGGTTGGTTGATGCTTACTTATTTATGAAAATGCTTTATTAAATTAACTTTCAATCAGCCAAGAAACAAAATGATGAAACAATGAGACGACGAATGGCTTTGAAGACCACTGTTTCCAGAATATTTATTCCAAGATATGGTGCTAGTGGATATTGCCAAAATAAAAGCTGAAGAGCTAGAGACTAGTTTAGTAGCACCTTGTATGTGCAACCTCGGCAAAGGAGTTTCAAGGCAAGTTAGAAGCAGATGTGGCTTGCCATTGCTTTCCTCTGCAGAGTATTTCTTGGAGGTCTTCCTTCCAAATACAGACCCTGTTTAGCTTCCAAGATTCGGCTATATCATTCTGCCTTAGAGACAACAAGATTTTCAGGCTATAAGCTTTCAAGTTTGATTCCCCACTCCTCCACATGAACAATGGACTCTAATCTGGTGAACCAGGTTTGTTTCTCACTCCTACGCATGGAGCCTGCTAGATGACTTTGGGCTAGTCACAGTTCTCCCTGAAATCTCTCAGCCGCATCTACCTCACAAGGTGTTTGTTGTGGGGAGGGGAAGGGAAGGCGATTACAAGCTACTTCGAGACTCCTTAAATGAAGAAATAAAACAGGGTATAAAAACCAACTCTACTTTCAAAGTTTAAACCATTAAAATCTTGTAGGTCTTAAGGCGCTAGTGCTACTGGACTCAAATCTACTTCTTATTTAAAATGAGTACCCAGTTCTTCTAAAAAGTTGGCATCACTTTTTTAAAAATACCTTTGTGAATATAGCCTCTGGCTTCAATTCTACTGTTTATATCAACATAGTCCTTTAGTGGGCAAGCCTCTGGGGTCAATAGAAGGTTGTCTGAACTAGAGGAACACCCACGGGCCAGAAAACTATGCCAGAGCTAGTAGAACAAAATGGGTAGGCCTGTATCCTACTACTCTGCTCAGCAAAGCCGACAGCCTTCTTTCAGAGGGAGCCTTCTACTAGAGGGAAATCCACTTCCATCAGATAAAGTTTCCTTAAATTAGAATCAGGCTTCGAATTTTGCGGATACAAGCCATAGTGAGTAGGTCCTGACCAAACTCTAATCCGCCATTGTACATTACTGAAATGTGTCCCATGAAAGTAGGCTACATTCCATATTTAAGAATGTGTAGCACTCTTACAATCATTCTTGCTCAATGGGTTACAAAAATGTAAACAATGTTGTGAATAAGCAATTTCTAATGGAATAACTATTTCTTCACTCTTCCCATGAGCGGCAATCCCTCTGGGTTCAGGGTATCTACCATCTGGGCAACCTTTTACCTCTATCCCATAATATGCTATCTGACATATACATTGTTCTATGTTACATCAAATCATATTCTATTTAGGACAATGTAAAATTATCTAGAAACTTTTCTAGAAAAATGTTCCAGTTCTATTTTTTCTGGAGAACCCATACGTATCACTGAATTGCTCTCCAAGATGACAGATCCACTAAACCAAAGAAGAGGCCAAATCCCTTGGTGGAGGCGGCGCAAACCTACACTGGTAGATCTGCCCTACAGATCTGCCCCATCAGAGGGGCAGATCTGTTGTCAGGCAATCACTGTGGCCGGCCAAAATGACCCAACATGGCAACACACACAAGGCCAGTGCTCCTGCACCCCGGCTGCCTACGCCAGCATAGCTGGGGGCGTTTGAGGGCATGGAACTGACATTAGTCAAACAACAACAAGAAGCCTTTATTGGCATATAAAACAGGACAAAATTTCAGAGTGAAACAAGATTAAAAGTCAGTTTCCACCCCCGCTTCACCATCAGAAACTCCTGGGTTTATGCCACCTTTTTGGTTGCGTAAGTCCATGAGAGCCCTATGGAGGGTTTTCTGGCAGTGGGAGTTTTGTTTGCCTTTTTGGCTCCCTGCACGGCTAGAAAGCCCTCCTGGAAACAGCTGGGCAAAGCAACTGCAACACCACATCCAGCTGCCCAACCATTTGGATGGGGTTGCCTGTGTGTATAGACTGAAGTTGATCATGTTATTCTTTCCTTGGAAAAGAAAACTATAATGGCAGCAGGCCATAAAAGAGACCCAGTTTAGGAATATTTTAATGAAGTCCCTTTAGTTATGGGTAAGGTAGGCATGCCAACAAATTGCAAACACTGCAAAAAAGAACTGCAAGGCCCTGGTAGCCAGAATGAAACAACATCCTGAGAAGTGCTTCAGTGAAGATGGCAAAAGGAATATATTTGAAGAGGCAGGATCTTCAGGTGGGAAAATGGTTTGATTTCATCATGTTTCTTAAAGACTGCCTTGAGGATCTGTCGTAGTGGAGCAAAAATATATTTGTTATTATTACTGCATGTTATTGTCATTTTGATACAATTGTTATGAGAAAGCTGAAACAAGCAAATATTCCTTTCTGGGGCAGTACTGAGTGGCAGTGAATACAGTAAGTAATTCTAAATAAGCTGAAATGATACCAATAATAAAATAATAGAATTGGTTTTTGTGCTTAGGGGAATCCATCATCAATCTAAAGGATTCTGGAAACTATCCATCTTCGAGATCACTACCCTACTGTTCTACAGTTTCAGAGTTATCTGAAGTTATCTGTCCAGGACAGTGTTTCAGCCACATGAAATGCATATGTCCACAGTATATCACCTCAAAAAAAAATCTGACCAACCACCATACAAAAACCTGTGATAAAAAAACTCCAGCAGATTAGAAAAAGATGTGATTGATGAAAAAATTGCCCAGTTTGTTTATGCAACAAACTTGCCTTTTGGTCTGACTGAAAACCCATACTTCATTTATATGGTTCAGTCATTGAGCTCAGGATACAGTACACCCAGCAGAGCAGATGTTGCAGGGAAACTGCTAGATCAGGGGTAGGGAACCTGCGGCTCGAGAGCCGCATGTGGCTCTTCTGCCCTTGCACTGCGGCTCCACGAGCCGAGCTGCCGGCTTCATCCTTGCCTGCCCTGCAGGCAGCAGGGCGGGCACACCAACTGCCCGCGGACGGCTGGGCCGTGCTGCGGTCTTCCCTTCTCGCCCGCCCCATTGGGACGGGGCGGACGCTTTCATGACGGACGGCGGGGCCGAGCCGCCAGCTTCATCCTTGCCCGCCCTGCAGGCAGCAGGGCGGGCGCATCCATGCGCTTCTCAGAATGAGTGGAGTAAAAGGTAAAAAAACCCCAATATATACAGTGTTATCTTTATTTTAAATGTCAACAATTATTTGCGGCTCCAAGTGTTTTCTTTTCCTGTGGAAAACGGTCCAAATGGCTCTTTGAGTGTTAAAGGTTCCCTACCCCTGTGCTAGATAAAGTGTATCACAGAGAAATGGAGCAATGTGCAACTGTCTAGATGGTAAAATTGTTAACCGAAACCTTGGTGGATGGAGTAACGTCAGCAAAGATTCTGTTGTATGTCCTTGTACATGTACAACAATAGAAGAAGGGAATGTCTTGGAAATGCAGATAGCAGAATATCATAATAAACATGTGAACAAAAATGCAAATATCTAATATGCAGTTTAATCACAAGACAATGCCGCAAATGTATCCAACATAAGGAAAAAAATGTAGAAGAGCATGAAGAGAATATAAAGCTAATAACATATCGTTGCAGTGCTCATTTGCTGCACCTCCTAGCTAAATAGTTCAGTGTCCTAGAAATAAAGATGAATGTCACTGAAATTGCTAAAATACTTCCACAACAATAATTTTGCAGCAGCAGATCTGAAAGGAATTGGTGGAACCATACTAACGCCTCCACAAGATGTTAGATGGAATTCTGTAGTGGACTGTTTTGAGCAGTATATCAAGAACCGGCCTATTCTGGTGAAGGTTTGTGAACAAAATCAAGAGAAAACAGATGGCACGGCTATGGCCAAAATCCTCAAAACTGGGCTTAAGTGAAATGTTGAAGATATGCTGAGAGCCCTGAAGCCGATTTCTGAAGCTTTAAACAAAATACAGAAAAATAGCTGTGTTATTGCTGATGCTGTTGAAATTTAGAAGGAACTGAGTGAGCACTTAAAAACAAAACTGCACGATGACAGAATTAAATTACAAGCTTTAAAAAAGAATGGGACAAGACGCATTGTCTCCAGCTCATTTTCTTGCAAATATTGTCAATATACAGTATCCAGGAATCATCCATCTGTAATGCCATCTATAATATACTTCAGAGCTAAAGGGGAATCATTCAAGAAGAAGAAGAGGAGGAGGAGAAGGAGGAGGAGGAGGAGGAGTTTGGATTTATATCCCCCTTTCTCTCCTGTAAAAGATTCAAAGGGGCTTATAATCTCCTTGCCCTTTCCCCTTCACAACAAACACCCTGTGAGGTGGGTGGGGCTGAGAGAGCTCCGAAAAGCTGTGACTAGCCCAAGGTCACCCAGCTGGCGTGTGTGGGAGTGCACAGGCTAATCTGAATTCCCCAGATAAGCCTCCACAACTCAAGCGCCAGAGCTGGGAATCAAACCCGGTTCCTCCAGATCAGAGTGCACCTGCTCTTAGCCACTGCTCTTAGCCACTACGCCACTGTTTATGTTTGCCGAGGATGTCTTTAAAAATGTCACACCAGTGAACTGGTGGAGTTCACTTATTAAGTATCTGGATTTAGAGACTGTTGAAGTCATGATTTCACTTTTAACAGCACTAGCTTCCTCTTCCGGCATAGAAAGAATATTCTCTTCCTTTGGATTTATTCATTCCAAATTGAGAAATCGTTTGGGAACCAATATATATATATTGTTTAGTAATAAACATGATTAAGCAAATATAAGAATTAAATAAATAAAACTAATGGTTTAACAAAGCTATTTAAATTGTTATTAAGGTAAAGATTATTCTCTCCTTTCAGTAAAGTACAGTATAAAAGTTCTCCAAATATGAATGATTAACCTTTTAAACTGGAGACAGTTCACCTTGCAATAATTTCATAATTATTTATCTATTTATTTCTAATAGTAAAGTCAAATCAGTAATTTTGATATTAATTTTGGACATAACTGTAAAACGAATCTGAATGAAACGAAATGAAAATTTAATCTGGTTGTAAACGTTAAGGTTATATCAACAAGAATGAGTATGCAAAAAACTTTATTTAAATTAAGTCTTACCCTGATTTCTGGCAATAGTTAAATAAGATAGTAACAGCAATAAGGATAGCAGCAACCAATCCAATGAAGAGCATTTATAGTCACCTAACTAAATACACACACAATGTAAGAACACTGTTAGTTGACTGAGATTGTTTCTTCTGCAACATCCTGTCTTCAACAATATTCAGGAAGATGACTCTAGGGTATGGTGTCCAGACATCCCGCTTTTGGCGGGACAGTCCCGCCTTAAAACAATTTGCCCCGCGTCCCATGGATTTTTTGAACTGTCCCAGTTTTTGGAAGGCTGCCGCACTGCTTTCTGGGGCACACCCCAGAAGGCAGTGCAGCAGCCTCCCGCGCACGCGGCCGCAGGAATGCACTGCCTTTTGGGACGCTCCCGTTTCCCGCCCTGTGACAGGGCGGGAAATGGGAGCGCCCCAGAAAGCAGTGCGCTCCTGCAGCTGCTCATGCATGCGCGCGTGCAGCTGCCCGCCCGCCCACCCGCCCGCCCGGGTCCCGGCTTACAAAGGTGACAATTTGGTCACCTTACTCTAGGGAAACTCAAAAGCAGTACATAAAGGCAAAAAGCCCCCTGTCACTATTAACCCCTCCCCCGCCACCAACAGATATTCAGCACTTTAATCAGCAACCTACCTGGAGACTTCCTGCCAAAATCAAAAATTGGCTAAAACTAAGGCTGATTCCGCATGGGCCAAAAACAGCAGTGTGAAAACGGTGTGAAAAATGGTGTAAAAGGGTTTAAAACAGTGTAAAAGGGTTTATACTGTTTTCACACCGCTGTTTTTGGCCCATGCGGAATCAGCCTAAGCCTGGTCAAACTAGACTGACTGAAAATCAAAATACCTACACTATATATATGCTATATAAATATATATAAACAAATATTGTATATAAATGTACAAAATAAATTAGGTATATAAATACATATAAATAAATACTGTATATAAACATAAATAAATAAATATTGGGCCAGATCCAAAACTGGCTTACAGAAGCCAAACTAGATGGTTGCCATTTTAGAGAAGATTTTCACCATTTAAAAACGCACTTCTGACTTGTTAATCAGTGACATCCAAAATGTCCTCTCATTGACAACCTTGTTCAGGTCATACAAACTGAGGGTCGTGTCTTTCCTTTACTCCATTTCACTTTTCTTACTGTTTTCAACATTTCCTAGCACTACTTTCTTTTCCAGGAAGTCTAACATACAGTAGCTTCAATTTAGTCATTTTAGCTTTTAGCAGCACAATTACCAAATAAAGATTTTGTTGAGCTGTACTTTATCAGGTTGCAAAGGAGGGTGAGGTGAGTTTGGTGTTTCTCATGTCAAAATTACATGAGCTGTATTTTTTAAAAAAAAATCCATCAAAAGTCTGAAAAACTTTCTCCCTGGCCAAGGTTTTATGTCTGCAGAGGGGTAGAGGGAATATTCAAACATTATAGATGGGGAAAATAATGTAAAAATATAATTATTAATTATAGTTCATGGAGGTAAACATAATTTATTCTATCATTTAAAATTGTTGATTATATATGCTAATAATATATGTGTGTATATATATATATGTATATAAATATACATATGTTTATAATATATGGGAGTGTTATTTTGTACTTTCGTCTCTCTTCAAAGAAAATGTAGATCTAGCCCTGGATTTCAGTGTTGTATTTGAAGTCACTTTCACAGGAAACAAAGTCTGATTTGCTGTATTATAAACTGGGAAGACACACACAAATGAGTATTTGCACAAACTGAGGAATTAGATTTCCATTCAATCAATGCATATGCCCCCATTCTGATATGCTCTTTTGCAGTCAGAAAGAAAAGAGGTGGGTGGAAGTGGATCTTATGGAAAATTAACAGGAAAAAGAGTGGAACAGGAAGCAGGAGGGCTATGTTCTAGTCTTTCCTGCTATAAATGTCTTCAATGATATGTAGAACGCTTATTAAATGGTGGCAGTCACTAAATAATTAAGGTAGAACCCATTTTCTTAATGTTTTTTATGCTAGCCAGAACAGGAAATGTCAGAGAGCATGAACACAATGGCTGGTCATTAACACAGGCTTTTTGGTCACTGGGCAGAGAACAGTTTTCAGATTTTTAAAGTTTGCTTTTTTATTTGGGAAAACTGCCCTTTAATTAATTTATACATTATATATTTCTCTGCTTTATATTAGAAACCAATATTCTGCTTTTATGGGGAAATGTGGTGAAGAAACCAATACTCTGCTTAAATAGGATTATCATAATGTGAAGAAGAGGAAGAGGAAGAAGAAGAGAGCAGCAAGACTTGCTGAGTGTAAGAAAGGGCACAGTCGGACAGCCAGATGCTGCTGATAGAAGGTGATCTTGGCCACTGTGCCAACATGTTTTTCAAAGAGCAAGACTGAACACTCAAGCTCTTAACCTGCTCTGAATCCCTGAATACCCAAGCTCTTAGACTGCTCTGGAAAAGCAAACATTCTCCTGCTTTTGAGATTAGGTGGAATAACGCTGTATAATATTATTTTTCAACACAGAAAGCAAAATATTTTTCAACACAGAAGTGTTTCAATTATAGTCTATTGCAAAACCTTGCCTTATAAAATGCTATGCGTTCGTTAACTTAAGCAGTTTAATGTATAGTATTCCCTTTTAATTCAATTTTTATTCCAGAAACTACAAACCTTATTATGGCTATATTCTATATTCTGTCACCAAAAGATCAAAGTGCAGTTGTTCATGCTGTGGTGGAAGTTATATTAGTGTGTTTCCACTGCAGAAAATAGACCTGAACAATATTCCCTGTAGGCTACACGGGGAAGTGGCCGCACGCTCACCATTTCTGCGCTCCATGGACAAAAAGATTGCCATTCATTGAGCGGGTGTGAGGGGACGCTCAACAGAGGAAGCTCTCCCAGGTGGCCAGTGATCTTCCTCAATCTCAGGTGGGGGTAGGGAAGGCACACTCCACTGGGTGCCACCAGCCTGACTGGGGAGAAGGGTGTGAGGGCAGGCACAGAGGCACAAGATCTGGTCTGGAATGGCTGGGGGAAGGTGCAACCTGGTATGGAGGTGATAGCAAACAAGGCGAGGAGGGCTGGGATGGCGCTTGCTGCTGATCCTCAGGGTGAATGCCTTCTGCTGGATAGGAGAAGGTGAGAGCGGGGGGGGGGAGGGGGGGTTGGAAGGAGGTTCCAATTCTCCATGTGGGAACAGGGGAAGGGCCAGGAGCACTTCTGCTGGGATCTTTCTCTCCTTTGTTCTTTCTCTCTCCTTTCTTTTTCTTCCTTCCTTTCTCTTTCTTTCGTTCTCTCCCTTCTTTCTTTCTCTCGCTCGCCTTTCTTTCTCGCCTTCTTACTTTCTTTTTTCTTTATCTTCTTTCTGTTCTTTCTTTCTCTCCCTTATTTGAATTTAAAATATTTTTGTTCAAACTATCAAAAGTTCCACTCAGCAGTTGGGGATAAATTAGAGGAAACACTGGTCCCAAGTCTTCTTGTCCATTAAAAAATCATCTTAAAGTGCATCCTTTGTTTAAACCATCATTCTATACATGATAATCATGGTATTTGATGTCAGTAAAGGCGTATGTATGTAGGCAGAGGTGGGATCCAGCAGGTTCTCACAGGTTCCCAAGAGTAGGTTACTAATTATTTGTGTGTGCCGAGAGGGGGTTACTAATTGGTGATTTTTTGCTACTTGATTTTTGCCTTAGTTACGCCCCTCCTCCGCTCCTCAGCAGTAGCGCACAGAACTTGAACCAGTCTAGCAGGAGGTGCACCGGAGTGCGTGGCAGCCTGCGCCTGCATGCATTCATTTCCCGCCCAAGGACCAGAGCAGCAGCTGCGTCCTTGCCACAGCCTCGCCCAGCAATGCCCTGCCCCCGGAATGCCCGACCACGCCCCCATCGTGCCCCGCCCATCCCCAATGGCACTATGCCACTGTTTGAATCCCACCACCATGGGAAACTGTTACTAAAATTTTTGGATCCCATCGCTGTATGCAGGTAGGTATAAACATGGTAGTTTAATTAGAGAGCGTTTATATCAGCTCAAACAACTATTGGAAAACCTCATGGTTTTTTTCAAAGGGAGACATTATTTTCTGGCAGAAAAATGGCCGACGGCACAGGTGTGGGCTGTTCTAATGATGCAGAGAACAGTTTGAAAGCAAGCAGAAAAAGGAGAGTTGCCAGATTCAGAAATTCCTGGAGATTTGGGTTTGGAGCCTGGGGAAGAAGGGAGGAACTCTATAGATTCTGTCCTCCAAGGCAGCCATTTCCTCCAGAAGAACTGATCTCTGTTGTGTGAAAGCTGGCAACACTCCTCCTATAAAGCAGAGACTAAAAACACAGCAATCCTGGCTAATGGAGGCAAAGGTAGAATGTTCCATTGTGATATCCCTTTCCTTCCTTCATCACCGACTCCCTAGCTATAGTGTGGGATCTTGAGAGTCAGAAGAAAAATGTGTGAAGCAGTCCTGCTTCCAAGTTTTCAGAACTCCAAATAAAACTGAATAAAACTGAGAAACACAGAAATTGAACTAAAACTAACAAACTCAAAACTAATGAAACTGAAAATTTTACAGAAGCCGCTATTCAAAACTTTAATGGATTTTAAAACCAAAAATGCATAATTAAAAATCTGCATTTTTGGAATTTCAATTTAGATTGCTTCCCATTATTGTTTGAAACTGGATCAGTGTTTTGTTCATTTAAAACGTTGGTAGCCATACTGACCCCTAGTAAAATCCCCTAGTAAAGTACAATATTTTTTGCTAAGAGCAACCAAAACAACACAACACATTCTGCAAATTTTTGATTTCACCAGAAATCTCCCTTAGGCCAGATATGGGGGAGGGGGGCAGACAAACATGTCTTTCAACCCAAAGCATTAAAGAATCTCTGCCTGTGTTTTGTGTAGCATACTGAGTGTAGCATACCCTAACTGGTATCAGACTGGTATCCAGTTCAAAATATAATAATCATTACTCCATTCCACTGTTATATTCATATTCTTCTGACAATCTGTGACAAGCAGATAATGCATTTGAATAGGCTGCTCAGTTTACACTATTAAGATATAGGCTATTCTGTTGTTAGATGAGCAGGACTTTGGCTGTTTTACTCCACGTGTCAACATACCTACTAAAAAGTTTTTTTAAAAGAGTCTAACCCACACAATTCTATAACAGTTAGAGATCAATTATGCAATAAAAACCCGATAAACTACTATAATCATTCATAAGGCAATGTGGAATGCCACTTTTTCACTTGTTTCTTGTTTTAGTACATTCCAACTCCACCCATGCATTCAATATAACTCTCAGTTTGAACAGTATTTGGTATCTAATCCCACAATGCATGATCCAGCAGTGATCTTCACAGACATAACTGGTTCACTGTGATGTAATGCCATACAACTGGGGAGAGGTTAGGACCAATCAGGCAGCACTCCAGAGAAGTAGGAGTGCCAATCAAGGGGAGAGATTTGCATGACTGACGCCAGCCATACAGGACTGCAACGCAAAGAAGTTCCTGTGTGTGTGATTCCTTGTGTGAGTGAAGGGGACATGTTAGTGGTATGTTTTTACGTGCAGTAGTATTAAGTCCAAAGATCTAAAAGACTTGCACAAATAACAAGGGCTTGTTTACCAACAGAGGATTAAACCAGTTCTTCAGTATTTATAGTAGGATTTTCTTTTTGGCTTTTCTGGCACAACTCATAAAGTCCTGGATCTAGTATACCTAAGATTTTATTTAGGCATTGCAAACAAGCTTGACAAGCAATGCTCTGGTCTTAGACTAACATTCTCCTTCTGTTCTTCCTTTACGCCAACCCTCATGTTTGAAGAACAGATGTTTGAGAAGCCCCTGCTCACAATGTACTGTGATGTCTGATTGCACATTTCTAAACAAACTGGAGTTTCTATCTTTCCCATTAACTGGAACACCAAACCAGGATTAATGGTGACAGTCATGTGTTGTCAAACTAGGATCTAGCAACATTCTGTCTCCATTCATGATAGGACTGCAGCTGCCACTCAGTTGTAAAAATTACTCTGTGCAGAACATTAATCAGTAATAATCTTTCTTATTTATAAAGTGCCTCAGAAGTTGCTTCTATGCTACTATGTGAATGCTTATGTGAGTGAGGGGACAGTTGTATGTTTTTAGCTACGTTCAGTAGTATTAAGCTTTAAATGAAAAGAAGGCCTACTTATGTGTTAAGGAAAGGAACGATACAGTATGAAAGAGAAAGGGAAACAAATACAAGAAAAAGGAAACAATGCAGCGATCAGAATTAAAGGTTCAGGAGAAGAGATCCAGTTTCAGACACTACAAGACTTACAATGCAATCCAGGGGTGGAGGTGGAAAAGGACTCATGGAAGCAGTGCAGGGCCTAACCAACATGGGTGCCCATTTCACCAGCACAAAGGGCAAATGCGCTGGCTGAGAGGCTATATTTTGGCAGCAGGGGGCTGTGCAACCGCACATGGCCAAACCCGGAAGCTGCTGTGTACATTGATGCCCCTCTGCTGAGGGAGCCCACACCAGCACGGGTGTGGGCAGTCCAAGGGCATTCTCAGGGGTGGAGCCAACTTTAGTCAGGTTCTGCAGGGCTTTCAGTTTGGGAGAATCCCCTACCTTGCCCAGCAACTTACGCCACATTTTAGTGTCGTGTAGCCCATTGGGCAGCAATAGAGGTTTTCAGGTCAGCCGGGGCGTTTTTCAGTTTTCTATGCTACCCAGTTTTCTATGCCGCTGAATCCCTTAGAATGCAGTGTACCTGTGCTGTCTCTCGCTGCTACAAAACTGCCCTCCTCAAATGAAAGCTTCACAAATCTTTAGCTGTTAGGTTAGGTTTTACAGAATTGAAACTGCCAACTCTTGAAATTAAAAAACGCAGGTAATTAAAGCTTATGATGATTTTCAAGGTTCAAAATTACCCTAATATGTTCAATAGATCATGTACTGCCCATTCGCAGGGCAACGATTGCAGATCTGGTGGCTAAAATGAAGTTGGCAAAAAACTTGAAAAATCATCTGAATGTAAAAAACTGGATTCATAAAGCCTGGCAAGCAATTAAGCTGTCCGAACTGTCAGAATTAGTACATTTAAGAGGTAGGAGGCTTCCTTTCCTGGATGTCAGAAACCACTGTTTTTATTTTTGCAGCTGGCTTACAACTCTTATAATGGTGCAACATTTTTAGAATGATTGTGACATTTGACTTTGCGGTGGGCGGAGTGGCATGAGAGCAGGTAGTACAGTAGGTGAAAGCACCAGCTAAGCTTTTTTCAGAATGTCAAGACGAAGTTGTTGACATTGTGATAAGGCAACTTTGAAAGATAAGAAAAAACTCTTAAGAATGGAGCAATTATTTTAAGAACGTTTTGTGTTCCGTTGGTTCTTTTTTTTTACAAATGTTTGTTCTGTATGCCTTCCAAACACAAAGGACATAGTAGCAGAGCTTGTCAATTACTCAGTCAGAAGTATACAATATCCATAGAAGTTACGTGAACCTATGGCATCTGACAGTTTCACACCAAACAGGGGATTGTTCCAAACTTATCCACCAATTTTAACAAAAGATACTCATTTTCCTGTGAAGTAGGGGAACTAATGCTTAAACCAAGCAAAGGTTTTTGGCTACCTGGTTGGCCAAACCAAAGCCCCAGAGAAGGCATGTCAGTTTCAGAAGGGAAAGTGCCCTGGTGCTTATTGAGGAACACAACCTATTTACCAGAGCCATTTTCCTCATGATTCCCCCAACTAAGTTAATGGTTTACAGCCTACGTTGGCTTTCCTGTAGCCTCTGGACAGAATTCATGATAGAAGGCGTGCCATTTGCACACTCGTAGCTCATAAACCCCTTTCCTCAACCTCAATCTCCACCCTCAAGAAATTTAGGAGAAGAAAAAATGGCCAGAACAATGAATTCCCAGACACTAGGCTGTGTTGGTACCCTATGTATAACTTTCAAGGGCTCCATGTACCTTAGGAGAAATCCTCCTAAACTAACTTGTGATTAAAGAAGACTTGATTTGTAGTGCCTGCACTTATATTCAACATATTTTACTATGTCCCTGACCATAAAATGAAACACTCTGCTTTAGTGCACCCACACACATGCACCCCAAATCCATTGCTCCACATTTCAGATTCCCATGACCAATAGAAGGAAACAGATCTCCATTTGCTGAATTCATAGAACACGAAAATTATGCAAAACTAGCGGGCCCGGCCATGCGTTGCTGTGGCAATTTTCCTTCTCATCACAGTCTGCAACCCACATAGATGTCCATGCAGGTCCAATGATCCACAGCATAGCCTTTTGGGGTGGTCAAATGGAATACCTCTTTCCCTTTTCAAATCACATTGTTATATGGTTGTGTTTTGTTTTTTTAGTATAAGGTAACCCTTTCCATTCCACAATGGAACTGTCCAGAGTGTGAATCCCACTGTCCATGAGGCTGGTTGACACGCACAGTCCTGGCTTAGGTAAGGCATAACTCGAGCAAGGAGGCTATCCCAGTCAGGCAGCAGAAGCAGGGTGGTGAGGCGCTCAGATCGAGGCCAGCTCCCTGGGTTCTTAAAGGGCCATGTGCAAAAGCCAGTAGTGTTGGTTCACCCCCACCCCGCGGATTTTCATAGAAGAAAAAGGCGAACTCCATCTCGCTTTTAGTAAAAGAGCGCTGTGGCAAATATGTGTGAGGAAGTGGGTAAGTGGTGGTTGGATGTGAGGAAGGGCAGAGTGAGGTATGTGAGGATGAGATGGATGTGTGTTTGTTTGTTTGTTTGTTTATTTATTAAATTTATTAAATTTATAGGCCGCCTCATCCCCGAAGGGCTCGAAGGGTGTTGTGTGGTAGCAGTGGGTGAGGCACAGAGAGTGAAAGTTACCTGCGTGTGTGGGGGGGGGGGGGGGAATCCCACCTGACATCTCACACGGCAAAGTGTGTATGTGTTTCACTTCCACTCGTATTACCTAACAGTATTACCTATTTACTGTTTTCACTGCTCATCTCTGCCCATCTGCACGAACATTCTAAGCCCTCATTCCAAGCCCTCAGGCCACAGACATGCTGCACGAACATTCTAAGGGTGACAGTTAAACACAGCCAGCTTCATGGCCTGGTGCGCCAGGAAAAAGACGTTTTACCTGGCTCAGGTATGGACTTTCAGCTATTTGAAGGTCCGATTACCTGCCCAGTACAGGGAGGAACGTCATGTGAAAATTGGGGGCGATCCGTCCAGCCGTTTCATCGTTAGGGTGTGACTAACAAAGTCACTGTTAGCTTTTTATATATAGAGATACCATTCGCGGTATGCCTATTGTCTAGTTCCCAGAGCCATCTTTCTGAGACCAATTTATACAAGCAGCAAAATCACATGGTAAAGCTGTTCCTGGACAGACTAGTGGGGATTATATGTTTAGAAAAATCAACCAAGTAAGGAGAAAAAAACAAGAATTTCCCGCTTCCTGACATGCCTTTTTGCTACATGCAAGACATGTGTTTGTTTCCATGGTGAGATATCCAGACATATAAAACATGCTGCCCCAATAAACAAATACAAACCCTATAGCCGTGGTGGCGAACCTTTGGCACTCCAGAAGTTATGGACTACAATTCCTATCAGCCCCTGACAGCATAGCCAATTGGCCATGCTGGCAAGGGCTGATGGGAATTGTAGTCCATAACTTCTGGAGTGCCAAAGGTTTGCCACCACTGCCCTATAGCTTCAGATTGGCACAATCCAGGAAACGTTGCTATTAGATTATATCAATAGACTAAAAATTCCTAGCAGAAGAATATCTGGGTAACCCAAAGAGTCTGGATGGCAGCCAAATTGTTTAGGATTAATAATATACTGCATATGCAGTCAAATGCAATTCAATGCATACAAATGATCAAACCATTCAGATCACTGTTCATGGTTGGGTAGCTCGAGTGCTAAAGAAGGTCAGATCAAAGCCTCCATGATTCTACAATGCTCAAGAGCTTTAAAGAATTTGTTTGCAAAGGTGGCTCAAATTAATCATTAAAATAATATTGTACTACTTCCAGCTTTTCACAGCAGCTTGATGTAATGGTAATCGTTTCAAAAACTGCAAACATGTCACTAGCTATAACATTACTATGGAAACACTAACAAGGAATAATATTCTTTGAGGATTTTTTAAAAAAAATGTATAATGCACACAAATGTAACAACCAACTCTCATTCGCTGGGAAGGACACTTACACCAGATTTTAGAAGCTGTTCTTCTTTACCAGCCTTGTTTTCTGAAGCTGTATATGTATTTTATAGGAAATTCACATATTACAACCTAACTCTAAGGAACTGTGTAACTCCAGTTCTACATGTCCACTGAGACTCTGGATGCCTTTCTCAGACAAGATCCCGTTGATGATGCACAGTAATCTTCTTGCAGAATTCAGGGGACTGCCGAAAACAGTCTGAGATATATCTTTTGGCTCTTCAAAGAAAAAAGGGGGGAAATAAATAATTGCCCACAAGCTCATGAGAATGTCTCAAATAGTTTTATCGATCCTGAACTTTTGAAAAAAGAAATATGGGAGTAAGCTAGTCCATTTGCCACAAGTCAAACCCATGCCTCAACTTTTATTATATGGCTTTGTTGTGTCTGCATTATTTGTATATGGAGATGAAAAGCTGTCTGGTATTTGCAAAAAAAAATTTTTTAAGTACATCCACTGCTAAAGAGCTTGCTGTTATAAAGAATAAATAACTAGTAGTTGTGGCTACAGTGGACAAGTTGTTAGTGTCTGATTAAATCCCTCTTTATTTATCCAGTTTATCTACTTGTATAATCTATTCATTTAGAAATGAAATTGTAGTACTTTGGACATTCAAATGCTATAAAAATAGTACTACTACTCAGTGGTGGGATTCAAATAATTTAACAACTGGTTGTTTACAAGAACCATTCTAACAACCGGTTCTGCCGAAGTGGTGCGAACCTGCTGAATCCCACCACTGCTACTACTGCTTGTAGTAGTAGTAGTAGTAGTAGTAGTAGTAGTAGTAGTAGTAGTAGTAGTAGTAGTAGTAGTACCAGAAGAAACCTAGTATTTGACTATGAAAATAAACTGTAAACAAGGAAATGCCCAGTTCATATCTTTGCACTGAACAACCCTACAATGGTTTGGATCCAGATGAAATTTTCCAGTAGCAGAGTGGAACTTTCCTGCCTCCCCATTCTACAGCAGCCTACTGATTTCAACAGAATGCTGGTCATGGGGGATAGGGAATTTTGAGGAATGACATAAGGGAGTCTTCAGTGAGAATGAGTAATCAGTGGAAATTAGTCTGGATCGACTCCAATATGCCTAGCTTGGATAGACTCTGACAAGAGCTGCTTCAAGAGATAAATTCATCTGTTCCTTTCAGATCCAGTTCGCACTTTAAATCCAACATAATAGGATCAACATGTATGGAACATCAGGTACGATGGAATCATGCCGGAGTCTCAACAGCTCTGTTTCTGAACAATGTAGTTGCCATGTTCAAGTTTCTGACATGACTTGCTCATCCCCTCTCTGCATGCTGAGCAAGACTCCAGGACGTCCTGGTTTGGTACCTACCAACCATTTCATCATGAGGCATGAATGCAGGTTCATCACCAATGCAGCTGACAAAAACACTACTCATGTGGTTTGTCAGCATGCTGTTCGTTGAGCCCCATTTGTAAAAAATGAAAAATGAGCGAAACTGAAGTATGTGTTTTAGAATACACCTCGGTCTAAAATATTATCTCCTCAAAATTGGTGAACTTTGCCTAGTTCATAAGGTGCCTGATAATTGAATAACTCTATGTAATACCCATAAGGAAACAACAGAAAAAAGATTTTTAAATTGTGTACTATCTAGAATTAATTCATTAACAAAAGGGTTTTTTTCTCTCCTGGAGCAATTTCTTAAATGTAGAAAGAGCTATCTTAAAATAATAATAATAATAATAAAAATCCCAGCACGTAGGCGTCACTTGCATCGTCATTTTATATAGGAAAGACTTATCTATTGTTATACTTAAAACCGGAGCTATTTATATATGTGTGTTATTTAGTACTCTGCTTTATTTATGTTCTTCCATCTTTCCAAAAGAATTCTCATACTTAATGGAAAATCAAACATAAGTGTGGCACTCCTCACACAAAATGTACTTTTAATGAATACCAGGCCTCATTTAAGATGAATCACAAAAAGAGTTCATTTTTAAATGGAAGGGGCCTGATCCGACTGAACACAAAGAACATGCATACATGCGTAGTCTCAGTCAGATACCCAGCAAGAGTAAGCATTAAGCATATGGAAACGAGGGAGGATAAAGGACACATCAAGCCCGTTGATCTCTCTCTCGCAAAAGATGGTGAAAGGTACTAAGTATGTTACCCAAGCCATGTTCCTCCAGCACCAGTTGGTCCTCTGAGCTGAGTAACCATGTACACAACACTCACCTGCATGCATAGTTCCTTAGTAAGCTAGGAATAAGCATACAGAGGCCCCCTTGCATATGTGCATGTCCTTAACAGGACTGGAATTCAGTACCAAATTAGATAAGACACTGGGAGATATGTGAATGGATCTCTCAAGTTGGTAAATAAAAACCACAAGATTAAGACCATGATGCAGCAGGAGAGAGCTTGTTCCATGCTATTGTTATGGTCTCAACCAGTCCTTAACCCAAACGCATACAGGTGCTATTCACCTTCTGCAGGCTATTTGTCGCAAAGTGCTGCATGGGCCTGGATCCTCATATCTGCAGGACTGTCAACATATTTAGTTATCTGTTCTAGGCCTGCAATCAGACGAGATCAACCACAGTCCATATACACACTTTTTCTGTTGAAACCACTCTGTGGAACTCTGTGCCAGAGGAGGTCAGAAAGGCTTCCTGCTTCTGCCATTCTGCAAAGCATGTAGGACAGAGCTATTCAGGACGACTTTTCTATAACCATAATAGGAGTCTATTATAACAGAATGGTTCAGGAATGTGTTTTATAAAGGGAAAAGGACTGTAGAGTGTACCAGTGTGTATAGACATATCATCAGTTTGGGCACATGTATTATCCTGTTGTCACTGCATTGCTTTCTACTGATGTAATACCAATTTTTCTTTCATGGTATTTTAATTTTTTTTATCATGTCTAACATGCTGTACATATTCAGATTTCAGTATTCCTAATTCTAGCACAGTGCTTATTAGATGCCTCTTCCTACTGACTGTATCAGCCCACATGAATCAGAGGCCCTTTCCGCACGGGCATAATAGAGTGGCCCAGGGACGGCAAAAACGCCATCCCTGGGCTTCTGTTCGCACAGGAGGCCGTCCTGGCCGCTCAGGAGCGGCATGAAGCCACCCCTGTTAACCTTGCTAAACAAGCGAGGTTTTTCCAAAGCACCGTCTTCCCATCGGCGCGGTGCGAACAGCACCGGCGGGAAGATGCTACTTTCCCCCTCCACTCACCATCCCGCGTCACTCTGGAGGGCTGCAGAGCCCCGCCCACGCTGCCCTCCAACCCCTGGAGGTCGGAGGGCAGTATGGGTGGGTCCCTGCAGTCTTCCAGAGTGACACTGGATGGGACGGTGGGTGGAGGGGGGCAAAATGATTCATGCCAGTGGAAGTGCATTTCCGCCCGTGTGTGGAAAGGGCCTCAATGTGAAAGGACTATAATAAGTATAATAAACTAGCACTATAGCCCATTTTAAATTAAAATAAAATGGGCTCAGGAAGGGGGGAGGGAGGAGGGACCCCTCCCTCCCACTCCCCTCTAGGAGAGCAGTCCATATTGTTTAGGGGGGGGAGCTCCTGGGTTGGGGGAAGGTGGGTGGGGATGGGATAGAATGTTGTGAGTCCTGCACACCCATTAGCTGGGGGTTCGTCAGACATTCCATCAGACAATTATGTATAAGGATAAACTGGTGAATTAGCTTTCTCTTTCACAGAGTTTGCTATTACAGTCTAATCTTCATACCACGGTCTGGTGTCAGGTAATGGCAAGTTATTATTTGCTACCAAAAAAGACGGCTGGTGTGGTACGCGCTTTAGAATGCTGGCCCAGCATCAGTGAATCCAGAGTTCAACTCCCCATGTGCCAGAAAACTTTGGGTTTGTCATTTTTTTCTCAGATCAATCTATCTCACTGGATTATTGTGAAAATAAATTAGAAAAGTGGAAACCATGGCATGCTCCCCTGAAAGTCTTACAGAAAAAGCAGGATTTAAAAAATGCATTAAATGTATAATAAATATACTTGTACATAAAATGAGAGGGAGAAAGTTATCTTGTTTCTTTATAAGAGTTTCCTCTGTGGCAAGTATTTGTTTAACGAAGACAATTGTACTTTGTCCATCCTTAGCAGGAGCCAATCAAATTCTTACTGCCTGTATTTGTTTATTATTGTTCCTTTATACTCTTGATTCATTATGGCTTAATTGTTTTAAAACATAATGGAATAGTATGTTTTTAAATTTTTAAGTTAAGATTAAAAAGAAACACCAGCCTTAGAAAAGGAGCTAAGGAAACTGCATGGATTACTACTCACAACGTCATATTTAAAATGTCTTTTTTTAAAAAAAACTCTGATGAAAATGTGCTGTCCAAAGGTAAAATTGTTTTATCACCTTGTCATGGCCTTGTACACTGCTCAGAGCCCTTCGGGGGTTGAGCGGGCTATGAAGTTTTAATAATAATAATAATAATAACAACAACAACAACAACAACAACAACAACAATAACAATAACAATGATAATATATCCAAAATGCACCACCATTCTGTGGATGCAACTCCTTTTCTGCCACCCAAGTGTTTTTAGGAAGTGGATAGGACCAGGTATGGCTTTTACCCAGCAAGACTTTTGACTGATTACTGGAGATTTTAATTTTTTAATGCTGCTTTGGCAGCAGCTACCGTGTTTCCCTGACTATAAGACAGTGTCTTATATTAATTTTTGCTCCCAAAGATGCGCTATGTCTTATTTTCAGGGGATGTCTTATATTCGGGGAAACAGGGTAGTACCACAGAACAAGGATCTACACAGTATTACTGCAGTGACAATCATTGGTGGTTGACTCCACTAATCATTTTGTTGCTGCACCCATCATGCCATGTCAGAATGACAAATGTGTCCACAGGCTCAAAAAGGTTGGGGACCCTTCTATAGAGGTACCTAGATGCACTCCAGCCATGTGTCTCCAGTACTTCCAGTACTTCAGTTATTCATGGGACAGTACTGATTTCCTGAGTAAATTGCAATGCAAGCTACTGACAGTCTCCCAATGCAATCGAATGACAATCATTCTGGCTACCATGAATGAAAGATGCTATTGACCAACATTTCCCATAATTGTGGACAAGACAATAGAAATACTATTCCTTGCCCTACTACAGCAAATCTAGATGCCAAGCTTTGCCACTTAATACCCATCTACAATCATTATAGGTTTGAGAACAAGTGATAATTTCAGAATATTTTCACTAAAATGTGTATTTGAATGGCTCCACTACATGAAAATACATTGACAGCCAACTTAAGTTAACACTTTTTTTGTTAAACATCTCTCTACTTACAGTTGTGAACTCCTGGCTGGGAAGTTCCCAATGATTTGGGGGTATAACCTAAGACCACGGGGTTTCGGGAAGGAAGGGACCTCAGTGAAGAATGTATTGCTACTGCCCTTCAAAGAAGCCATTATATCTAGGGGAACTGATCTCTGTCAGATGAACTCCAGACCTCACCTAGAGGCTAGCAACCCAACCTCAACTTCAGAGTCACAGATGACATTTTCATGATCAGAAGAAACAGGAAAGTAGTCCTTGAGAGATTTCATCTGGACTGAACATCTTTTTATTTTATTTTTTTTAAGTAGTGAAGACATAGCAGCACCTTCCAAAATGTATTTTTTTACTTACATTATTTACAGTTCTCAGTTGGAATCAATACAGATTACACACAGTGTCATTCTTGGAAATAATAGGGACCTTTGCATCGCCTCTTCATTTCTCCACCTCATTCCCACACCACTCCTCTATATGTACTACCTTCTGCCACAGGCCAAGGCAGCACACAAACTACCGCCTTAGTAAGAACGTTGCATTTTAAATGCTTTCTCTTCAACGTCTATATAATTTTTTGTGAACTAATATAGCAGGCTGTCCCTTACCATACTAGTTTTCTGCATAAACAATTTCTTCCTTTTGTATAGGTTTAAGCCTTGTAAGAATATTTATTTGTTATTAAGAATTGTGCTGCATGTTTTCACCTGCATAGTTGTCCCTAGTCTGGAAACACTGCCTTCAGAAATAGGTGCTTCCTATAGAGGAGGAAGGGTGAATGGTTGCCTGCCAAGAAGGCAAGGAGATGAGGTGGGAACTCCAAGAAAGAGAAGCAGCCACAGAAGAAACTTGGGGGGTGGGGGAGGTGGCGTATTCCTCGTGGTGTGGAGAATTCAAAAAGATGAAACTTCTCAGGAAAACAGAGAGTTGCGATGAAAGAAGGCAGTTAGCAGAGGAATGGCCATTGTCAGGAGTGAGCCATGGTTTCATACTGACTGGCTAGAAGACCTTCTCCTTTTGTCTTGCCCTAAGTTTGGGACCATCATTATAATTTTTATTCATATTGTTTGTTAAAGCTTCTGGTCTGACCTTATTGTTTTCCTCCCCTTTCTATAAAGCATTACCTCAGAACATTTTTGAAGCAACTCCTACGTGAGCTTAGCTATATGAATTTCCATGGAAGCCAGTTCCATTAAAAGGCATTGGATCTAACTTGAAAGCTGAGGTATTACATATGAATGAGATATAAATGAATGTGTAATTTTGCTTTTCATCTTTGATAGAACAAGCTCATGAAGCCTAGGCTCTGAACATACAATACTCTCATAAAAACTCTTCAGGATCAGCACAAGATTAGAAACGGCACTCTGCAAATGTTACTTGTAATACTTTATCTGTCTTTTAAAAATTATTATGTTACAGTCCAAAAGTTAGTACTGAGTCAGATCTATTACCATCATGTGACTTCCCAGTGTGCTTAAAACTATAAATTAAACAGGGCCTCATATCTATATCTTTGTATATAGAATGGGAAATGTGAGATAAAATGACCCCAAATAGTCCAGTCTACAATTTGTTTAATTATTGTAACATAACTTTAAATGAGCTTGTAATTACATTCTAAAATTTTTAACAGTCTCCTTTGTCCTGTAGGCAATTTATATGCTGTCAGACAAAATATTAAAATGACAACATATGGGGTTTCCAAAATATGGTGATTGTAAATTCTCATAAGAGCACTGACAATCCAATGTCCAAAAATAGATTCCCTTCATTTTCGGACATACACCACTAGCAATCATACTTAGGTAACCGTCATCATCTACCAGTAGATCTTTGTGTGTCCTAAAATTCACAATGTTAGAGATTGTCAGCATTCATCAGATAAACTTGGAGCACCGGCTGTAACAAATGCATAGATACCCCATAAGCACTTACGGGCAAAATATTTAAAAATATGAAAATGTGCAATATTTTTCTCTCCACAGTCATGGGAAATAAGTATGGAGTGAATGGAGTTGTATGATTTTAGTCTGCATATCATATCTCTGTTATCCGGTGTCTAGCGCTATACCATATCCGAATAAATGTAATCATAATTTTTCCCAAGATAGGAAAGAAAGGCACACACATATGACTCATGTCAGATGGAAAGTCATATAATGAATGAGTGAGCCCTTAAAGTCTCTCTTTTTAATTTTCTAATTCTGTACCACACAAACATGTGTTCTCCAAATACATTTGTACTAGTTCTGTTCTCCGACATGTAGCTCTCAGTAATGTGAAAAAGAAATACTGTTCCAGGCTGTTGGTAGAACAGAATCCTACTGTCCTTAAGAGCACTAAATGAACAGCCAGTTTTCAGATAGTCTCTAGAAGCAAAGAGAATCTGCTTCACCAAATTATTATTTTTTTCTAACCTTGCAGGCAAAAATGGAAAATTGATGGAATTTCATTTCAGTTACAAGGAAGAAAGAATGAAAGGAGAAGCCAGGGAAATAGTCTAATATAAATCAATCCTATTGGGCAATTACCAGATTCAGTGTTGACTGTGAAACCTTGCTGAAGTACATTTCACAGCGCTAGAAGACAACGCCCTCCCTGGTGTAGTGCACTAATAACGACAATGCTCAATTTATATGATGAGATATATTTCTAATTTGTCTTAGAAATAGTCATTTTTTAATTTATCACAAATACCACTTCATTGCAATTTTAAATACTGCACAAGAAAATACGCAAACACACACAAACTTTTGGTGAAAATAAGGCTTGGGTCTACACTAGTGTTTCCACAGGCACAGGATTTTGAGCCCACAGAACAAGATTTGTCCATCTCCCTCCTCCTGCAACAGTCCAAAATGCCCTGTTCCTGGGAGTTAACTCTACCTCAGATTTTGGAGGGCATTTCATGCTGTTTACTGTGGGGTTTAGCCATTTTTAAGAAAAGTGCCCAACCATTCAATTTTATGCCCCCACCCCCACCATACTTCTTTTCAGGGGATTGCTAACAGTGCAGTCTTAGACAGAACTGTACTCTTTTAAGTCCATGAACTAGAAAGCTGTAAATCTACCTAGAACTGAACAATAATATGGCATTCTGATCATACAGGCCAAAAGGTGTGAAGATCTGTCCACTTAATCACAGGGCTTTCCCCTACATTTTTCTGCCATTTATCGAAATTTGAATGTGCGGATATACTGGAAGCAAATATACACAGTAGGCCAGAAGCATGCTTTTAACCTACGTAATGGCAGTCAATGCCATATCCCAAGAAGAAAGCAACAGAGTTTTCTTTAAGCCTCCCCATTCCAGCCACAGTCTATTCTATGCAATAATCCATCTCTTCTGGGAATCTAGAGTTTCAATCTATAAACTGTCTCTCCTCTCAGCAAGTCAAAATAGTAGCCATCCAATAATGCTATTACTGATTAATGCAGGTTCATATGGACAGGAAGGTAAAATGCATTTGAATTTGGACATGGTCACTAGAGAACTGAAAAAATTAAAAAATATGTATCTAATAATGTCATCAGACGTGTAGCATTTGGTATATCTGTTTAGTTATTTTATTCTCATCCATTGTGGTACTCCAGACCATAAGTGGAAATGTAACAAGCGCTGCTAAAGAAGAGTGATGCATGTGTGTGTGCAAAGTATCATCGTTAGGTGGATTCCACATGGGCCAAAAACAGTGGTATGAAAACAGTGTAAACCCTTTTACACTGTTTTAAACCCTTTTACACTGTTTTCACACCGCTGTTTTTGGCCCATGTGGAATCTGCCTTACAGGCAACTTATGGCAACTCCGTAAGGTTTTCAAAGCAAATGGTGAAGAGATGGTTGGCACTGCGTTCCTTGCAGTCTCCCACCTAAGTCCCAACTCTGCTTAGCTTCTGAGATCCACTTATACTATATCATTCCACTTCCAAAGATAAGAAGATACTTATGCAGCAACTGTGTTTCTTGTGCTGCCATCTCGCCTTCCTGTATGTAGTCTATGGGCTGGCTTATCTGTTGCTGACTGCAACATCAAGAAATTATAGGCAATGTGAATAAGCCATCATGGACATCATACCAAGGACCAAGTGTACAAGTCACATTACTTCAACTGCAATGCTTCTCAATGGATTCATACCCATTTGGCTACCATTCACTATACTACATGAACCAGCTTAGGCCCTCTATACCCATACTCTTGACAACCTTGGCATCAAAACCTGGTAATCATATGGTGGTATAGTCACAGGTTAGTATGATTAATCACCTACTGGTTTCAAACAAAAACAGATTTGGGCCACAATTCAATTCTGTTCATGTAAATGGGAGTTCTGCCACTAACTTCAACATCAATGAAGCAAGGCCTTTCCATTGGGAAAATATCACCCAGTGGAAGGCTAAGAGAGGTGGGAGCAAGAGATGCCAGCACAGGGCTATCTTAACAGCATTACACCCCCTTGGCAAAGTGGAGAATAAGACACATACACATCCATGCACGTGTGGTTGCAGAGGTGACCGTGATACTAAATCAGAGGGGAATGCAACTGTCACTATCTTAAAAATAAATGTTAATATTGTTCATTATCTTTAGTAAGACACATGCTAAGTACACATTTTCCAATGACAAATATTTATAGCTTAATCTATATATATAAAAAGCTAACCATCCGTTTGTTGGTGACTCCCTAACGCCGAAACGGCTGGACGGATTGCCCCCAAATTTTCACATGGCGTCCCTCCCTGTTGCAGGCAGATAATCGGACCTTCAAATCGCCAAAAGTCCATACCTGAGCCAGGTAAAACATCTTTTTTCTGGCGTACCAGGCCATGAAGCTGGCTCTGTTTAACTGTCACCCTTAGAATGTTTGTGCAGCATGTCTGTGGCCTGAGGGCTTTGTATGAGGGCTTAGGAATGTTGTTAGTGACAGATGCAGGCAGAGATGAGCAGTGGAAACAGTAAATAGGTAATAACTGTTTAGGTAATACGAGTGGAAGTGAAACACATACACTACTTCTGTCGTGAGACTTCGTCTAGGTGGTGTTCCTCCACACACACACATACAGTGTAACTTCTTTCACTCTCTGTGCCTCACCCACTACTACTTCACACAACACACATACTCCTGCATCCTATATTAATCCAGCTCATCCCTCACACACACCTCTTTTCACTCCTTTCCCCTTTCCTCACATCCAACCACCACTTACCCACTTCCCTCAACCAATATCTCTCACCATGCAGCTCTCTTTTTACTTCAAAGCGAGCTGGAGTTTGGCCTCTTTTCTTCTAAGAAAATCCCCACGGGGTGGGGCAAACCAACACTACTGCCTCTGCTTCTTTTTTTGCACATGGCCCTTTAAAACCCAGGGAGCTGGCCTGCGACTCTGAGCGCCTCACCCACCCCTGCCCTCTGCTGCCTGACTGGGACAGCCCTCCTTGCCCCAGTTCTGCTCTTACTCAAATCCAGGGACTCAAAGTGCTCAGTGTCAAGCCAGCCTCAAATGTGGACAGTGGGATTTGCGCTCTGGGATACAGTTAAACCAAGCTTGTAGGAAGTTTGGAAAAGTGGTTACCTTATACTGGGGTAAAACCAAGACACCACCATATAATAATGTGAATTGAAAAGGGAAAGAGGGATTCCATTTGACCATGCAAGAAGAGGAAGAGGAGGAGGAGGAGGAGGAGGAGGAGGAGGAGGAGGAGGAGGCAGGTGAGAGAGGAGGAGGAGCTTGATTTATATCCCCCCTTTCTCTCCTGTAGGAGACTCAAAGGCCTTACAACCTCTCCTTGCCATTCACCCTACCACAACAAACACCCTGTGAGGTGGGTGGGGCTGAGAGAGCTCCAAAAAAGCTGTGACTAGCCCAAGGTCACACAGCTGGTGTGTGTGGGAGTACACAGGCTAATCTGAATTCCCCAGATAAGCCTCCACAACTCAAGCTGTAGAGCTGGGAATCAAACCCGGTTCCTCCAGATCAGAGTGCACCAGCTCTTAGCCACTATGCCACCGCTGCTCCCAAAAGGCTATGCTGGGGATCATTGGACCTGCATGCACAACTGTGTGGGTTGCAGACTGTGTTGAGAAGGATAATTGCCACAGCAACGCGTGGCCGGGCCCCGCTAGTATAGTATAGAATTTATTTATTTATTGACAGCAAGTCACAGCATGCATAGATTAGCATGGGGCTCCTATGCTCATAGGGCCCACACACAACTGCCCAGCATTCCCATGCGTTAAGATGGCCCAGTGCCAGCAAGAGCCAACTGCAGCTTAAGCCACAATTGTGTTGGTCTTCTTCCAGCTCTGTGTACACAACATACTATTGTGTCATGTTTCACCAAGGGTTGGCCTAAAAAATGAGCAGGACTATGTCTAGTACTACATATCTTGGGCACAGTGATGTCGTGACACAACTGCTTGCAGATTTTTATGGGTTCCTGGGTAGAATGCGCCCATAGATTTCTCTGCCACAAGTTCATTCTCTTCCTCCCATCATTCCCTGAGGAATTCCCCTTTCTATTGCTTGCATCACAACAAATTTAGTTCTTGGGTGCTGTGTGGTTTCCGGGCTGTATGGCCGTGTTCTAGCAGCATTCTCTCCTGACGTTTCGCCTGCATCTGTGGCTGGCATCTTCAGAGGATCACTAAATTTAGTCCTACCAATTTAATTGCATGCTCCGTCTGTCAAAATAAATCCTCCCTCACTGAAAAACATGGGAATCCATCAGAATTATAGAAATAACATGGATCAAACTGATAACCCTTGGAATACGTAAACTAAGAAAGCCATCCATGTAAAAGTCTAATGTTCAAAGTTGTCCACTACCTAACTCCAATTTTTTTGTGTTTTTCTTTTTAAAAAACACCATGATAACAGAGTCCACTATATTTATTTGGAAAATGTTACTGAGAAATATCTGAACTCCGGGAAAACTCAGTCAAGCCTTCAGCAAGCATTACATTGTATTTTATTATTTTTTTAAAATTCATGCCAAATTTGAACAATATGAAATGCACAAGCAGGCTAAAGACTTTTGAAAATGGAGATGAACTTCTTCACAATAATTTTTCATCTGACCTGCAAATACTTTCCAAGTCTGGCTATAATATAGCACAGAACTAAAACATCCTATAAATGATCAGGCAGAAATCCAAAGTAGTACACAGCCAGTTCTCCATCCCACGAAATCTTTGACCTTGTGTTCCTAAAAAGGGGATCTCCTTAACATACCAAGTGGCAAAATACTCTAGAAATGAAAGTCTGTGATATGGAATGGCTACAGGTTAAATGTGGGGAAAAGTAAAAACTCTCAGAGAGTATAAGTTTAAGTCCTAAAATAGCTCTTTGGACCTTGACCATAAACTTTGAACCCTGTAAATGCCAAGGTCTACCTCTCCAATATAAATATCAGATGGCTTTGATCAAGTTCACTGATCTAAGTTTGGGGATCTCATCAACCATTCAATTGTGTAACAGACAAATCACAAGTTGTCTTGGGTTAAGGGAAATATTTCAGGTCACGAATGTGATAAAGTGTCAATGCTCAGTCAAATTGAGCCAAAAGAAATTTCCTGTCACGTAATTACCTGCAATGGGAAAAGCAATGGCTTCTTTGAAGACTAGGCAAAAATTTACTGAATTGCTCCTCAAACATTCTGTTTAGGAATGAATTTTCAAGATATTATTGACCTTATCAAGATAATTTACAGGACTCTGGCTATAATAGCTAAAGAAGAGATTATTTATCTGTGATTTTTTTAAAAGGAGAGTCTTCAGAAATGACTATTGTAGGAATGGAATCCAATTAGAGTATCTGTAATAATTATAGAATATCTTACAATTTCCTCAGTTACACAGTGAAGAAGGTGACTGATTGACCTCTAATATTCCCTTCTGTTTCATCTCAGGGTTTTTTCTTCTAGCTGGCAACATTTCATATGGCCCAAAAGCTGTCCAAAGGAGGCTTCTGAAGATACAGCAATAATTAGCCAACAGTTCAGCATATAAACTAGCTCACTGTTCTCCTAGAAATTTCAAGGAGATGCAGGGATAGAATTCTGGAATATGTACATCACAGATGCACGTTCGCATTTCCACCCTGAGTGGCCTTGCCCAAGGCCCTGTCTGTTAGTCTAAGCTACCCCCTTACATTACTCTAAGCTATTCCTCACATATTTTTGGTAGAATAAAACAATATTGCATCCTGCACCCATCAGAGGATGTAAAATAAATCTAAATTGCAGACAAACAACTTCTCTTCCATATTTCTGTTTTGTTTTGCGCATGCTCAACCACCCAATGAGGTAGATTAGACTGAGAGAGACTGGATGGCCAAAATTTACCCAATGAGCCTAATAGAAGAATGGGGTTTTGAATTTCAGGTTCTTTCCACATAAAAAGACAAGTTTTTACCATGCTGTTTAAACAAATATCCTACAGTTATTCCTAATCATAGAGCTCTCAAATCAGAGACTGAAGCTAGGATAAGTTCCCAAATTCAAACTATATCACATGAGAGCAAACTACACCTATTGGTAACTATGGTTACTCTAGTTTGGATGTACACCAAACCACAGCTATCACTAACCAGGAAAGAAAGGGGAGAAAAGTGGGCAAGTCTGAGGGGAAAGGGGGAGGAGAAACTGAAGGGACTATAGATCACTAAACTATGGTTTGACAGTCATTGAGTTGCTGTCTAAATCAGGTCAGTAAGTTCCACCACCGTACTGTTAACATTGTTAAAGAAAGGGATAGATTTTAAAGGAATAGATTTTGATCTGCCAGTTCAATGTTAGCACCATGTGTGTACCATCCATCTTTATTTTGCATATGCCCTATCTTCCCTCCCTCTCTCTCCTCCTCTTTCCACTACCCCAGATCATTTCATAGTCATGCCTTTCTTACTATCTCTGAAATCTCCTGCTTTTCTGCAAAAGCTATTTGGCCAGAAAAATAAACTACCAGCTAGTGAGTGCTTCCCAGGAGGAAACAAAAAGCGACACTAATTCTGACAGCAGCGTTAAAACAAATATTCTGTTGTTGTTGTTGTTTTTAAATGATGGTTTCTTTGCTCCCTGACCCTCAATTTGCTGCATGCAGGGGAAGTAATTAACATGGCTCCAAAATCAAACTCCCTTGCAAAGAGTTGACAATTATTTTAAAACATCCTGTACAAGAAGTAGAAACAGTACTTCCCAACATAATTTCTCTGCCCAGACGCCTGCTAATGTCACTTTGCTGTGTCTCCCTGGAGTTCCTTTCTCTAGTCTTCTTTAGTCATGGTGGGTCAACTGCAGATTTTGCAATGCGATTGCACTGCCTCCCTGTCAGGTCACTGAAAACTCATTAAGCAATATCATTTTCTCTCCCTATATGCAACTCTGAATCTTATCTTCCTTATGGCAAAAAATTAACCAGGTTCCCTCTTCTGTCCTTCCTGTTCTTCATACATTTTCAGATGACTAGCCACGAGCTTTCTCTTGTCTGCCAAAAAATCTTCAGCAACTCCAGAAATCTTAATCTTCTGCCCATCTTGGAAATCTAACAACACGTATGCAAGTGTCACAGTGCTAGATGACTTAGGAAAATCTGAGTTCAAGGAAGTCTAGTTCTTCTATAATCCTTCTGAATACACAAGTTCACACATTCAAAGGAGTCAAATGTGGAAAGCTCTCTCTGCATCTACTAATAGGCCTAAAAACCCTAAAAACCATCATTTTTTTGATCCTCTAAGGTATTTGCAATATGTCACTGATACTCCTACACAGCTCCTTGCAAAACTTTTCTTCCCTCCTAGCTTTAACTACATGAAATCAGACCAATATCTAAAACAGCCACTTTAACATTTAGGAGCCGGGGATCTGGGCACTGGCTTTTTAAAAACTTACCTGTGCCAGTGAACTACTTTGAAGCCAACCCTGTACACTGCAGCACAGTTAACAGTCCCCTAGAGAAACCTGAATCATAACATTTTTTCTTACGATGCAGTGCCATTAACAAATTCCTGCCCATTAAAGGAAACACAGATTTGACATCTCCCAGTTGTGGAACAAAATTGACAAATATTTCTTATAAAGGCACATCATGGCAGTCGAAACTCCAGTTGCTAGATGCCATATGTACAAAGTGTATGTGTGTGCATGCGTAAATAAAATTACATAGAGCCAGCAGGATTTTTTTTTCTGTTTTCAAAGTAACTCATCTCTTAAAAAGGGGGGGATCCTTTGCCCTGTAAAGTTGGGCAAAAGCCACAGTGGACCAAAATACAGTCCTACCCTTAAAAGGAAGCACAACTAAACATGTCACACATAATTTATGGGCAGTGGGCAAGGAATGACCCTCTCCACTAACATATCTGGCCCACATTTTAACTCTTTTTTTTAGATTTTGAGTCAGCAGACTGGCTAGATGGCTGGATGAAATCTCATCTTTCCCCCACCGCACCAGGAAAAAGCGACGGAAAATGGTGTTCGGATCTTTGCAGAGAAGGTTAAGCTGACAAATCTTGTCGCCGGACCTTGTGCAGCCGGCTGCAGTCAGTGCTGTGTGGCCAGTGCACTGAAAGAGGGCTCTAAAGTAAAGCGCATTATTCTGTTTCCCAGAGCTGCGCCGGGCTATAATAAGGGCCACGCAGCAAGCCAAGTTCAGGGGTAATTTAAGCTTGCAAAGAAAGGTCAGGGAGTGACAGGGGACGGAGGGCTCTTCGTGCACCTGCTTGGCGGGTGTCCCCAGTCTGCGTGCGTGTGTATGTGCGGACAGACTGCAAAACTGCACCCGGACGGACCCTGCAGAGCACACGTCCACACGCTTGAGAAGAAGCGGCGGCTTCCCGCAGGAGCTGCAGGAGCGACCTCCTGCTTCGATGATGGAAGCGATAGGAAATCCTAAACTATGGTAGACGCCGGAGCCCTGCACTTCTCCAGGCAAGGCAACGACCAATCGCTCACTTCCTTCTTCCTTTAGACAGCCAGTCTTGAAAACATGCAGCAACTCCCCCCCCCCCCGAACCACAGATCTGCAAAGTGTTAAGAAAGGGGGGGGGATCAACAACAAGAAGGGGGGAAGACCTCTTACCTCTCACATTGCTGTTCAGAGGCAACCATCAGATGGTAGACAGACCGACCAAGGCATTGTGGGGGATTCAGGAGATGATGGCCAAGACTGGAGGGGTGGGAAGGGGGGAGGCTTGCCGATCGCCTTGTCACAGCGGCATGCTCGGCGCCCCAAACCTCATGCAGCTGCAGTGCAAAAGACTCCTGCCGACGGCTGTGCACGCGCTTATCTGTAATGTCTGGTTTCCGCCACTGCCTGCGCCGCCCCTCCCCCATTCAGCAAAACCTACCAGGAAGCGCCGGGTGTTACTTTGTGGAGCCCTGCAAGAAGGAGCGGGGAGGGAACGGGGGAAACCGGGGGTTTGGGTTTCAGCGACACTTCCACGCTGGTTTGCCCCAAGGAGCCGATTCGATCCTGGGAAAGCGCGTGAGCGCAGGCTGTCTGGCTGGCTGCAAGGGTTGGCACGGTTTTAGTGCAGCCTCGGAATCTATGCAGGATCCCCTAGAAGTGGATCTTGGTATCTCCCAGGTTTATATGTAAAATATGAGAGAAAAGAAGGAGGAAGCGTTCTGGATTACGTTCTGTAAATATGACACTTGCAAAGATCCGTGTCAATGCAGTTGTCTCTGTGGAGTATTATCATCATCATCATCCTTATTGACATTTTTAGGCAGTAAAGAAAAAGGAGCCTGCGGGATTATAGTGTAAATATGACACTTGCAAAGATCCGTGCAATGGAGTTGTCTCTGTGGAGTATTATTTATTTATTTGTTCATTTTTCAATTTCTAGGGCGCCCTTTCCCAAAAGGGCTTTTAAAGTCACAGCTGCCAGTTCTTTAGCTGGTTGTTGGCCTTTCATTACAATTCAAGTCTCATCCAGAGGCCTAGGGTGTTGTAGTGTACTAGCATAGTATTTGTGCGGACACCAGTAGGGCTGCCTTCTGAATCTGACCAATGTTGATTTGGTCAATTTGAAGATGTTTCAAGTGCCGCCCAGTGTTTTCAGAATGGTGCCCAGGGTGCTGATTACCATTGGGATCACCTCAGCTGGTTTATTCCATAGTGACTGAAGCTCTATTTTCAAATTGTGGTATTTAGGGACCTTCTGTCACCAGGTACCATTATGTCGATGATGGTCACTTTCTTGTCCTCAGTCGCTGTGATGTCCGGTGTATTATGCGCCAACACTTTGTCCATTTGGATTCAAAAGTCCCACAAGACCTCATTTTCCATTACTTTTGCTGGACAATGTTCCCACCAGTTTTTAGCTGTCCTAATGTTGTAATTCCTGCATCAGTACCAGTGGATCATTTTGTGCCTCTGTATTCAGTCTAGGCAATCTTTTTGCAGCAGCTGAGTGCATTTTGCAGCAGCTGGCTACAGTTTCTTCAGCTTCCTTGCACAATCTTCACTTTGCATCATCTGAGGATTTTTCGATTCTGGCCATGATCGTATTTGTTCTAATGGCTTTCTCTTGAGGTCCAAGATTCATTTTCCTTTTTCAGAGTTCCCGTTGTTAACCACAGCCAGTTTTTCCTTGATCTTCTCCAGAAATTGGTCATACAGTGCTTTGTTGTTCCAGCTTTCAGTCCTGGTTTTAATCACATTTTTTCTGTATTCCTGTTGTCTTTCCTAATTTAATTCCACACACTTGATGATCTTTTCCCTAAGTTCCCTAAGTGAGTCCATCAGTTGTTTTCATGGGGACTTTCTCTGGTGGTTGCACTATTATTCCCTCTCCTGTACTGGCATTTTCATCTGGCAGTTCTACTATTATATCTCCGATGTTTTTGGAGTATGTACTGTTCTTTCTTCTGGTGTTGCTTTCTTTTCACAATTTTTCTGGATTTCTTCCAATTCTATCTCTGTAAACACTTTATTCTGTATGATGAATCACCTTTGATCTGCCAGCCTTTGCTCACTGATATTCTAATCTGGGTATTGTTGTTTCCACAGTTGGTACATTTGCTTCAAGTGTCCTCTTTTTGCTGGCTCTGAGTTGCAGTAACAGGCTTTGATGGCACTATTTTCTTGTGCGCTATAATTCTTCCTTTTTGATGGTTGGTCCACTTGTAGCCCACTTGTCAACGCATGCCCAGGGTTCTCAGCATGTGACATGGCTCTTGTTAACCCGCACGATGACCAATATGGGTATGGAATTTTTTTTTTTACCATATGGTATGAGTTGGTGGACACACTGAGTCTGGTATCTAAGTTGAGACCTGTCTGGCTTGGGAGATCCTTCTGGTAGTATACCTCCAGCATAGTTCTCAATGTCATTGCAGCACACAAGCCCCTTACCCGTGACAAGGAAGTGTCCATGAAGGGCAGGAAGGGGGTGTCCATGAGGAGCGATAAGGGGATGTCTATAAGGGGTTATAGTGCAAATATGACACTTGCATGGATCCGTGTCAATGGAGTTCTCTCTGTGGAATATTATTGATTATTGATTATTATGATTACTATTATTGTTATCCTTATTGACATTATTGACATTTTTAGGCAGTAAAGATAAATCTGAAGGTTAAGACATAGGAACTAACCCACCACTCTTTCTCTGTACTCCTTAAAATTCATTGTACACTGTCAATTCACTGTACATTGACTGGTGTTTCAAGTAGCATCCCTTTTTAGAAAAGATGAACCCTAGAAGTGCCTACACTGAATGCTGAACATCCAATATTATGACCACATCGTTAATGAAGAGGTGCTCCAAGGGAGCAGCATGTGCAAACTCCATACTATTGTTGCACACAGAAGAGTTCGACTGGCTGGCCAAGTCCTTTGCATGGAGAACGGTCGGATCTCAAAGATAGCAATGAGGTGGATACCTTCTGATGCCAAATGACAGTAAGAATGCCCCCCAAACACCTGGAGAACATCTGAGCAAGACCTGAAGGCAATGAATATTGCATGGGAAGAGGCTGAAACACTCGCCCAAGACCAGAACTGTTGGACAGCACTTGTTGCTCGATATGCTACTTAGTATGGGAGGATCGATCAATCTAACTAACTAACCAACCATATGTGTATGTTTTTAAATCCCTGTATGCATGAAACCATTGCGTCTGGAAGAAAGATGGGCTAGGACCCCCTCGCATGCTGGTTTCCTTCATGCATGGTTTGTTCCTTCTAGGAGGACCATTTGGTCACATTAAATGACTCCTATCAGTTTTAACGGTAGAGTGAAGAAACATATGTGAGCATTAGCTCTCAGAGCTCTTCCTTTTCTAGAATTTGCTCTTTCAGCCCCAGCGCAAAGTATCTTTACCACAAAACAGCAGTTTACACGCCTTTGGCAGCTACTTTCCCAAGTGCAAATCCGCATGTATAATATTCTCACACTTTTTATTGGTTTGCAGAAGTGAATCTGAAGGTGTTGGAGCATATGATAAACATATGAGACTTTTGTGCACTGTTTGCAGAAACAGTGGTGCAGGATGGAAAGCTGAAGACAAGAGTCTCATTTTTCAGTTCCAGCCAACCTAGGTGTTACAGTCACATTCCATATCCAGGAAATACAAACATTGATTTTAGCATTAGTTAACCCTCGAACATGACCCATGCTTGTTCTGCCCCAAATCTGATCTCCACAGCACCACAGAAAACTATACAACAATTAAATTAATGGGAAATGGTGACAAGATGGGGGTGACCCCTATAAAGAATGGTTACTTTCACTTCCTAATACAGTTCTCTGCACTTCTCATTTTGTACTGATGAGTCAGACTGGATGCATTGGAAGCTCCTGTGTGGACATGCCCCATTTGACAGGGAATTGCTGAAATATCAAATTAATTCTAGCTATCCTCCAGAGCAGCATCAAACATCCTTCTGCCCATTTATAGTAACAAAAGCTAAAAGAATAGAAGTCATTCATTTCTACGGGTGTTTGCTGGCATCAGACTGGGTTTCAACTCCAGCACTTGCCAACAGGCTTGTCGGGGAGGAACTGTGGCTTAGCAGTTCATACATAAAATCACAGGTTTGAATCCCCAGCATCTACATATTAAGGATCTCATGTAGCCAGCATGGGAAAGCATTTTGTTGTTCTGATATCCAGGAAAGTTGCTGCCCGTCAAAAGAGACAAGTTTGGTGTATCTGTGGCTAACTGCCTAACAGTTTCATGAGTTCCTGTATATGTTCAGCCAGGTGGCATGTGCTCACAGGTCTAATCCTGTTGTTGGGTGTGTTTTGTTTTCTAAAGGAAATATCCAGTCCCACCTATTTCCTACATACCTTATTGTGTATAGAAGGCATCACAATGGGCTATTGCCTGTTTCCACACTCGTGTCCCTGTCACTTGATGGCGGTAGCTTTACCCATTTTAACCATTCTTATTCTACACCAAATCCCATAAAATAGTCATTTGGTTGATGGAACATGCTGTGTGAGTTCCAAATCCCATGGCAGAGCACTGCTTTTCCAAAGCCACCTTTAAATGAGGCCTGAGGTTGGGTCAAAGCATGCAACCAAATGAGGTGGTATTACTTCTGAATGTTCCCTCAGTCATTCAAAGAAAGCCTCCCAGTTAGACTATTGGAACTCGCTCTACGCGGGCCTTCCCTTGCGCCTGATTCAGAAATTGAAACTGGTCCAAAATGCGGCAGCTCGTCTGCTCACAGAAGGTGCCTTTGGAGACCATATTTTGCCTGTGTTGCATAGCCTGCATTGGCTCCCAGTTGAGTTCCGAGTCATCTTCAAGGTGTTGCTGTTAACCTTTAAGGCTTTACATGGCTTGGGACCTTCGTACCTTCAGGACCATCTTACCCCGCATGTCCAGCTCGGTCTCTGCGTTCAGAGGCCAATTTGCTGGTTGTCCCTGGCCCCTCTATGATGCGGCTGGCCTCCACTAGTAAAGGCCCTGGCCCCTGCTTCATGGAACAGCCTCCCTCCATCTGTCCGGGCCCTGCGGGACCTTGGTGAGTTCGCAGGGCCTGTAAGACTGAGCTGTTCCGCCGGGCTTTTGGGGGGGTCGGCTGCTGAGGGTGCCCCCAGTCTCCTACCTTCCTCCCCCTTGTTCTCTGTTTGTTTCATTACGTGGCCCATTTTAGTGGGGGCCTTTTGGGTTCCCCCAGGGGGTTTGGTTTTAGTTCTCGGATGCTGGTTGTATTGCTGTTTATTGGTTTTAATAAGGAGACAGGGCTTGTATTATATTTGTACCAGTTTTAATTTTCCTCCTGCCTGCATATGTTTATTGTACACCGCCAATAATTAATTGATTGATTGATTGATTGATTGATAAGAGCAACCAAGATTGATTCCCCACTCATCCATATCGCAGTTAACTAATTTGGTAAACTGGGTTTATTTTTCCACTCCTGAAAACTGTTGGATGACATTGGGCTAGTCACAGTTCTCTCTGAGTTCTCTCAACCCCACCCTACCTCACTAGATGTCTGTTTTGGAGAAAGGAAAGTGATCATAAACCGTTTTGAGATTCCTTAAAGATAGAGAAAAAGAGGGGTATTAAAAACCAACTCTGTTCTCTTGCTCTCTCTTTTGCTCTTATCATTCAAAAAGTTCCTTGCAAATAGAAAATACCTTAGGGGGAAAGATTCAGCCCATCCTTTGCCTCCCATACTGGTTTGCCATTATCAGGGCATTTTTTATTTAAGGATTATTCAGAAAAGGTGGCCATTCACCCGCATGCAAGTGGAATTTCCTCATGTGAGATTTCTGCTGGTTTGTTACTCTCCTCCAACTTCAGCTCCTTCATTCTGGCCGTTTCCGCACGGGCAATTAATGGCGGCCTGGAGACGGTAAAAACGCCGTCTCCAGGCCGCCATTCGCACAGGGGGTGCAGCTGCATCGCAGCCGTGCCGCCCTCGCACCGCCCGCCCGTCGCGAAGCCGGTGTTTCCCCAGAGCGCTTGGAAGCGCTCTTTTTGGGAAAACGCCACCTCGAAGCTGCTGCCGAGCGACGCCTCCCCCACCCGGCACTTACCTTGTCCCCGGGCCTCCGGCGCGTCGCCAAGGGACTTACCTTGTCCCCGGGCCTCCGGCGCGTCACCACTGGAGCAGGCGTGCAGGGCCAGGGGGGCGTGTCCCCAGGCCTCGGCGATGCGCCCAGGGACATGCCGGGTTGGCCGGGCGCCGGTGCTCTGCGGCGCCGGCTGCCCGGCTCTTTCCAGGACCGTCCGTGCGGACGGTCCCAGCGTCGTCGGGTCGGCCTCATAAACGCCAACCCGGCTGCTTCCGCCTTCGTGCTGAAACGGCCTCTGTTTCTGAGGTGGATTCTGCACAGGCCAACTATAACGGTATAAACCGTTTTGGGAGGGAGAGTTCGTGCAGGTCCCGTTCCTAAAACGAGTTTGGCCTGTTTTATTTCCCTCAACCCGGGATTTTCAAAAAGCTAAACCAACAATCCTTTTGCACAATACTGGGTTGGAGGCACTCCCACGTGAACACAGCAGGCAGGAGACCCTTTATTTCCCTCCATTCCACCTTAAGTTCCATGCCATCCACTGTCAGGGAGAATCCACTCGTGTGCCATTCTGTGCAGTTGCCCAGCAGGTTGTAGGCAGATTCTCTAAGCGCCTGACAGGGTTCCAAGTCCCCCAGGCACATTTTCTTTCCTGGCAGCGAGTATGACCGATCTACGCGTTCATTATTGCCAGGCCGTTGCAGGTAGGTACCTTTTTTTTCTTTTGTGTGTTGCACATGAGCAGCTACACAAGTGCAGCTGATCATATTGTGGGACGATCGCTGCATTTCTGTATGCCTGCTCAGGGTCGCATGTGTGCAGGAATTTTTTATTAAAAAAGAGAAGCATCTTCATGCGAAGGCACAAAAGCAACCCAGATTGTTTCCGTGGGCTCCAATTTGCTGCCTGAATGGGTGAAGGCCACGCATCTGAACAGGAAAAAGGAAAATGAGCTCCTTTATAATGACTGCAACCCATTACACATATGCTGTGCAGAATCCACCTGAAAATCCATCAACCCCCAGGTATAGGATTTGGGGGAACACAGCAAGGCAAAGAAGGTGGTCAAGTTCCATTCCACAAGTGCAGTTGCACAGGATTTAACCTTTCGTGCCTTACACATTTCACCAATGGCAAAGTTCAGTTTTCTTCCTTATGTCTTCAAACAAGATCACTTTCCTCATGCTTAAGTCTCCCACAAGTCTCCCACACAGTCTCCCACACAGGAAATCACACTTCTACGTAAAGTGGAGCAAGGATTCCTGTGCACAAGGGCTCACTTTTTACTGTTGTTCTGAACATCAAAAGTCATTCCTGTAGATCAAGACAGACTTTTCCTTTTACCTAGCCAGGCAGCCTCAGCAGTGACCCCAATCACCGGCAAGAGACATCACAAGTGAGCTTTTGTTCTTCCATCAAGGACTTTTCTCCTACCACACAGAAGTACAAAAAAAACCCTTTCTAGCTTAACTAAAAACACTAATAGCTGCCATGAAAACCAACACAGTCTATCTTTTGGGTACAGTGGGATTTTTTTCACAGAATTATTGAGGGGAAGGAGGAATAAATCCCTCAAGGATTGTCCTGAAGGTGACCTTGCACTTAACTGTAGAATCAGCTACCCCACCAGCATCAAGACATTACACAGGAGGCTGGAAAAGTAAAGCCGCCATGCTACAGATACATAAATGAGTCATGAGGAGTAGAGACACAAAGAAAATATCTCTCCACACAGAGGAATACAACATTGCAGAAGGTTCTGGCACTTTCAAAAGCTTGCAGTTCTAAACCACAGAGACTGGTTCCTCCTCCCTGGTACCATCACAGTCCTTAAACGTTCTCACCCGCTGAATAATGCATTTCCAATCCACTTTCAATGCACTTTAGCAATCGTTTGCAAGTGGATCTTGCTGTCTCACGCAGTAAAATCCAGTTTGCAAAGTGCACTGAAAGTTTCACCTCCCTCTCAACTAGGCAACATATAACTTTGCTCCAATCCAAAGAAGTGTGTGTGTGGGGGGGGGGGGGGGCAACTGAAGCTGTGTGAGTCAATTCCATTCATTTGTTATGGAGAGGGGAGCTGAAGGAATGAATCCAGCTCCTAAAGTGTTTGATGAGTGGCACGGCGATAATTTTTTAAGCATTTCATGCACCCAGCTGTGACTCTTACTACATGTGAATGAGAAACCATGAATGGAAGATTTGTCCGTATCCAAACCCCTGGTAATATGGCAGAGATTCTGAATAACTTCTTGGCTGCTGTGCTAAATTGGCTGAAAGTGAACAAATTGAAACCAAACCCCGAACAGACAGAGGTAATGCTCGATCTTGATGGATACTTGATGGATCTTTATTTATTTATTTATTAGTTAGATTTTTATACCGCCCCATCCCCAAGGGGCTCCGGGCGGAGTACAACATAAAATCTCAGTACAGCATAAAATCTCAACATCCCAAAACCTTTAAAAACAGCAGTAAAATTAATAATAAATCAGAGGCATCCCACAAAACCCCATTTTTAATTAAATCCTCCCTAAGAGGGAGGGACGGCGAGTCCCATTAGATGAAAAGGGCTCAGATGTAAAGAGCCAAAGCGGGGGGGTTGGGGGCACCTTCAGTGGCTGGTCCCTCCAAAAGCCCGGCGGAACAACTCCATCTTGAAGGTCCTGCGGAACTCACTAAGATCCCGCAGGGCCCGGACAGCTGGAGGAAGAGTGTTCCACCAGGCCGGGGCCAGAGCTGTAAAGGCCCTGGCCCATGTGGAGGCCAGCCACATCATTGAGGGGCTAGGAACCACTAGTAAATTGGCCTCAGCTGAACGGAGAGGCCGTGTAGAGACATATGGGGTGATGCGGTCTCGAAGATACGAGGGTCCGAGGCCGCGTAAGGCCTTAAAGGTCAGCACCAACACCTTGAAGACGATTTGGAACTCTACTGGGAGCCAATGCAGCTGGCGCAACACAGGCTGGATGGCGCTGCCTGTGAGCAGACGTGCCACCACATGTTGGACCAGTTTTAGTCTCTGGATCAGTCACAAGGGAAGGCCCGCATAGAGCGAGTTACAATAGTCTAATCTGGAGATGTCCGTTGCATGGATCACAGTGGCTAGGTCTGCTTGGGAAAGGAAGGGAGCCAGCCGGGCCTGATGAAGATGGAAGAAAGCAACCCGGGTTGTATGGGCCACCTGGGTCTCCATTGAGAGAGACAAATCCAGGTGGACCCCCAGGCTGCGAACGGAGGGGGTCAGCACCAATGTAACCCCCCCACACACACCGGTGGCCGGAAAATCCCACCCCCTCCCTCACGACCAAGCCAGAGGATCTCCGTCTTCGATGGATTCAGTTTTAACCTGCTCTGCCGCAACCAACCAGCGACCACCTCCAAACAGTGCTGTAGAGCCGCAGGAGCGGTGACCGCTCCCCCCTCCATCAACAGAATGAGCTGTGTGTCCTCCGCATACTGATGACAAATCAGCCCAAAACTTCGTACGAGCTGTATCTTGATGGATTCTTGCTCTCCACTTCTGCTAGAGTTCAGATAAGGCTGCCAGCCTCCAGGTGAGGACTGGAGATCGCCCACTATTACAATTTATCTCCAGATGACAGAGACCAGTTCCCCTGGAGAACATGGCATTGAATCCTGCTGAGGTTCCTCCCCTTCCCGAACTCCGCCCTCCCCAGGGGGCAATCCCAAAATTTCCAAACCCAGAGCTGTTAACTCTAAGTTCAATACTGACTCAGTTAAGAGTCTTGGGGTTATAGTGAACCCAACTTTATTACTGGAGAAGCAAGTTAATATAATTGTAAAAAGGTTTTCTTCCAATTCAGCCAAGTCCAAAAGATGGCCCCTTATCTTGATACAGCTGATTGGGCCACATAGATTCATGCCACAGTAACACCAAGTCTAGTCTACTTCAATGCACTGTACATTAATCTCTTCTCAAAATAAGTTTGGTAGCTCCAGCTGGGGCAGATTGCAAAAGCCCTTCATGGCCTTAGAACCTCATATCTGTGAGATCGCCTCTTCCCTTGTGCTGTGCCATGACAGTTTCACTCATTGGAACAGGGGCTGCTCCAAGTGCCAACTTGCAAATGGGCAAAATCAACAACAATTCATACATGTGCCTTCTAGCTTGTGGCTCCCACCTTGTGGAATGGCCTGTCTGAGGAGACTAGGAAAGCTCCCATTCCCATGACTTTCTGCAAACAGTGCCAAACTGAATTATCCAAGAGGGATTTTCTATGCAGACAGTAGACTTACACTGTACTAAATGATACACAATGCTACTTAGAAAAATAACTAAGAACCGTGGTCTGTATTACTGTGAATAGTTTATTGAAACTAGGATCCTGCTATGGAATTTTGCATAGCTGTGTCATCTTAACACTTATGCCTTTCTTCAGTCATGTTTTTAGATTTTTTTTAGACGTCTGGTTTGTTCTACAAGCCTAATCCTATTGCATTGTTTGTTGAATGGCCCATCAGTCAACTGCATTGACTTACTTTATCCAATCAACCTTGAGTCCAAGTGAGTAAGGTGTACTATAAACAATGTAAATAAATAAAATTAAAGTAAATACATACATACTGCATGTCATTCCCAATCAGTTTTAGGGACACCCACAAAAGCTTGCTTCTGAATGTATGGTATGACAGACTGGATTGGGACCTGTATTTTCCCCATGACATTTATCATGTCTTTTGTATACAATATTTGCTTTAGCTGGCAACACAGAATTCCCGTTAAGAAACTAACAGGCCATTCTCAACGTGTTGTATCATACCATAACCTTTTACTGATGTCTGTTAATTCTCCCATGCATCAGACTGCTTCTTCCTTAATTAGTTTATTTAACATATTTTATTGTACCTTTGTTTATCTTCACAGCTTGAGAGAAAGTTCAGAACCTCTGACTTCTCTCACCATCCTTTATGTCCCTGACACATTCAAGTCCCTGACACAGAAAATCACACCTGACTTATGATATGAGGCTTCTCTTCGCTCAACTCCTCCCTTTCTGTAATTTTCTGGATGAATATGACGTAAATGATTTCCTTTCTTTCTGTTGTCTCTGAAGCAGTGAACTCTAACTCATGAAAGCCCATGCTAGAATAAAGGTTTTATGAAAAGTCAAATATTGCTTTTGACAGAGACAAGTACTTTGAAAACATCTCATATTTGTCATATTCTCAATTCTAATATCCCAATTTCATCATGTTTTCAAAAATGTTTTTGCATAATTGTCTTATTAAATTCTCCTGCTAAATAGTATAGCTCCATTCTAGAGATTTTTCTCCCTTCTAGAATTTTCACTAAGGGTAGAATATGCCATCTGAAGCACATGCCATTGTTCATTCTCGTCTCCCTCCAGTGTTCCTTGATCCCTATTACTTCCAGATGAACATCATACCTGGGTCCTACTTATTTTATTATACACTACAGTAAACCATATTAAGTACTCCTGTGAGAGCTGCTCAGAGTACAAACTATTTGACTCCCTCTACAATACTTCTGTGCTCTCATAAAAAGACCAAAGGCACATTGTCCAATTCTCATGCACAAGTTCCACCGAAATAAATGGATACTGCGAAGGAAACAGACCTTACCCAAAGATGAGTAGCTACTCCTAGACCAAAAAGAAAAACCTGCTTGCAATTATAACCTGAACACCAACTATGATGAAGCAAATTGAAGTAGGTTGTGTAATGCTTCATGTAATAACATTTGAAACTGAGCATTTATTTCTGGGCTTTCCTTCTCCCCTGCCCCCCCCCCCCATTTTGTTGCAGTAACATCATGTTAAAATTGATTCCCCATGTTACCTGTTAAAATACTGCAAGTCATTATTTTAATAAAGAAGTGGCAGGATTGTTCAGTCTGACATTTTACGTTGTTTCCCGTGTTGAAATTATACTCAGTTAAGCTCTGAACAGCTTGTTCCAAAATCTTATGTTTAGCAATATTTACTATTCAGAGCCTGAAAGATATTTAAGCAAAGCTCAAATCTTTTTTTCTTCTTTTCTAACTGTAATTCAAACAGTTTTCTTTCTTCTACACCAGAAACATCATCTGTGATCAGGGCTGGATTGAGACATGCTGAGGCCCTAAACTTTGTCAAGTTTAAGAGGCCCCAGAGTATTACCCTGAAATGGCAATGTAGTCATTTTGAGGCCCGAAACCATAGTTTACTTAGCTCATGCATAAATCTAGCTCTGTCTTGGCCTGAATCCTTAGGGATCAATTGCCCAGTACCATAATATTCTACATGCCTCATGTTCAACTTCTTCCTGCTAGTGCTAACCTTACAGATAAGACCATACCAACAGATTTTAACAACAGAACTTCAGACATATAGTAGGCCCATCACATGATACAATAGTAACCCAGTAGTGAGGCCAATATCCAGAGACCAATATCCAGTGAGGCCAATAATGTTTGTCACTGAAATAAACAGTATCATATTCCCAGGAATGCTGATGTTCAGTAATGCATTTCAGTCTCTTTTGTATAAAGTCAGGGAATATTCATGCTACACATCCACCAATCATTTTCTCTTCCAGAAAATGCTGATAAGTTGCCTGGGAAGGCGGGGCAATCATCTCACTTACCATATTATAGCCTTATCCATCCCACAAGATTGTTTTTTGTGAAAATGAAGTGAAGGAGGAGAGAAAAATGTAAAAAGCCACTTTGGATCCTGATTAGGGACAAAGTAGGATATACATTTTAAAAGGTAAGTTCCCTATGATTAATTTGGGATAAAACTGCAGTCTTTTGTAGTACACCTAGGATTTTATGAGTAAGGGACATATAGAAATCCTGATAATATTTCAATAGTGTGAGAATAGAGGGATGATAGAGATACACAATAAAAAGGAAGCATGGCATACTGGTGACTCATGGTTCTTTTTAATAGTGTATCTTTATCATGTTCTGTTGTAAAGAATTTCACATTGTTTCTATACTCCTTTTGGCAGCACTCACCTGCCAAAATAAAACACTGAGTTTTAGGTTGTGACTAACATATTATCCAACACCATCCTTGGTAAATTTCTTTAACTGGTGAATCTTCCATCTTAACACCCTAATTTCATTATATTCATTTCCTTTATTTCTTTGACTGTTACTTGAGGAAAAGTCTGTGCAAGGCTAAGTAATCCATACAAGAACATCAGCCATTGATTTATCATTCCATAAGGCGGACCATGTGGACACCTTCCACTGAAAACCTATGACCCTGATTTGGGTTCACACTGGTTAGATAATAAACTGGCCTTGCCTCTCCCAATAAACATTGGGTGTACTATGTAAGCTGCCTTGAACAGCAGAGGGAAATTGGGGTATTCATATTTAAATACATGAATAAAAACATCATTTGCTTCCCAAACATAGGATACATAGCTAACATCTACACACACTCCTGATGACACTAAAGCAGCATCATAATTTAGACTATTCTATGAATTCCATGTATTAACCTGAGTCAGTCACCAATTGTGTGCTCAGCAAAAAACTACAGCCAGTCATTTGTTGGATCGTTTCCACTAATGGAAGGAGAGATTAATTCTTGCCAATTCCCTCCTTCCTTTGCAGACCTCTGACTTTTCATCTCTGGGGGTCCTCTAGAACCAGCATTTGGGGACACATTTCAAGTGGTGGTGGGGGGCAGTGCTTCACATCTGCTTGGTATGCTGAAGGACCTACCTTCAATCCCCTGGCATCTCCAGTTAAAGGATCTGGCAGAAGGTGATGTGAAAGATCTCAGCCTGAGATCCTGGGAAGCCACTACCCATCTGAGTAGACAACACTGACTTTGGTGGACCAATAGTCTGATTCAGTATACGGCAGTTTCATGTGTTCATAAATTGCAGTAAGACTGAGTGGGCAAGGAAGTCCCATTCTGTTGTCAGTGGAAATTATGCTTAACCCAACAGCATGAGTTTCCTTGGACAAAACAATGTACTTTGCTACTTCAGTGGTCTATTCCCCACAGGCAAATTATCCCGTGATACTCACGACAGAAATCACAGTTTGTGCAATCACTCCCCACAGCTTAAGTGCCGAACGCAGATTCATCTCCGGTTCTGGTGCATGCTCCCCCGCTTATCACACATTTTTCAGAAACCTCATGGAAGTGCAGCTTTCTGAAAAACACACGCTGAAGCCAGTTCTGTGGGGAGATTCAGGGGGACAGAGTCGGTTTATTTTTCTCGCCCTAGGGAGTGAGGTGGAGCCTTTCAGCCAATCAGAGCGCAGTGGGCTGTGTGCAAAGCGTGGGCAGCCTATTTTTTGTTGAGCGCTGGCTGTGGCTATGAAGAAACGCTTCTGTGGAGAGGGGAACGGCAAACATGCACACGTGCATAGCAACAACTGGTTTAGAATGATGAAGCTGCGCATCTATAAAGCTGTGTGCAAAAACAAACCGAGCATGGAGTATTGTTCCTGCTCCAACACAATAGCCGATCAGAAGAAAGCTGCTCAAATGCAGAGGCGGGGAAATTCTGCCTATATAGGCACATGTAGCTGGGTGGGGAAAAAAAGTTTAAAAAGTTCCCGCCCCAACACAACATCCAATCAGAATGAGGAAGAAAAGATCCACTGAGCAGATTGCGTGTTTGTGGGGAGTGCTGAATTGCTTGAAACCGCGATAGACTTCGAGGTCCTCATTAGATGCACGCTGCAGTGGGGAGGGAGAAACCGTGATAAAAAGGTGCTGTATCTTTTTGGAACTGAGGTGTATCCACCTTAGTTTCTCAGTGAGGAATCCACCAGTGTGAGTGCAAAACAGACTCCAAAGTACATCATAGACTTTTTAAAAAAATTGAGTTTTACTGAGCATTGAACACCAACTGCAAAGAAAAAACATCCATACTTAATGAATTGTACAATACAGAAATAGAACAGCAGCAAAGACACAAAGGAGAAAACAAAAAATGAGTGATTTTGTCAATTTCATCCTTATATGCCAATTTCAATTTGGTTTTCAGTGCCACAGAGGGTAAACATGACACCAACAACTTTAGTTTATATGCTTCATTAAAAAAATATCTACACAAATGGAAGAGGGGATAAAACACTACAGGACTACTGGCTTCGTCAAAGTTGAGGAATAAAGGTTATAGAATTGTATTGCTTGATTATTGTTGTGTGCCGGCCTGAGCCCTTCAGTATGGGCGGGGCAGAAATATAAGAAACAAATAAATAAATAAAAACAAAGTTTTATACAACTAGGGGTGATCTCCTTTATTTTATGGGCTGTTTGCCTCATTCACACATTCCATTATCTAATAATGGTAGTGGTGGTGATGGTAGCAAGCAGGAGTAATAATTATATTACTTAATTATATTAATTTCATCCATAGCCTATCTTTCTTTTACCTCAATATTTCTTTCAGCTCACATTTATGTTCCACAGGGCCTGGAAGACAGAGCTGTTCCACCATGGTTTGTCCACCTGGCCTCCCCATTCCATTCCATCCCATTATATTGGTCATTTCCCCACTTCTAAAATGGAGGTCGATAGGCACCGGTTTTGTTTGTTCCTGGACCTTTTGAGCGCAGGGTCATGTTCCCCACCACAGCTTCTGCCCCTAGGTCCAATGAACGTGGCAGCTACGCAGCAGCCAGGCAGGACTCCCCACAATCCGCTCGGGGAGTGTCCTGATTGGCTGCTGCGTTGTGTTGGGGTGGGAATTTTTTTTGTTTTCAAAGGGACAAATCAACATCTCCATGTCTATTTGAGCACACACAATATGTGTCTATGCCCATGTGTACTCAAAACGACGTGCAGACGTGGATTTCTAGTGTTAAAAATTTTAAAATTAATAACCGACTGCACACGCATCGCGCATGCCCCGCCATGGCCTGATTGGACGGGAGGGTCCACGTCACTAAATGGCAAGAAAATTGAAACCTGGAGTCACCCCCCAGGCTTCCCCACTGCCCCGCGCTCCACGCGGGTTTTTCCAAATGGCGCTGTTTCGAACAGGAACAGAAATGACGCGCGCTGAGGGGGGAGGAGAGCGGCAGAATTGGAGCAGCTGCGTTGTCACCGCTGCTGTTGTGGGGAGTGCAGCTGGACCCCGCGCTACTTGCCACGAGTAGCGCGCAACAAAAAGTGAGTGGGGAAACGGCCATATTGTCTCTTACTGTTGTGAGAGTCTTATATCAGACCATCGAGTTAATTTATCCCTTTGGGGACTGAGGTAGGTTTTTCCTTCTGTATTATTTTTAGTATGCTTTAAATGGGTTGATTATATTTATTGTTTATAGCTGTTGGAAGCAGCTTTGAGCCTGCGAGGGGAGGGGCAACATACAAAATTAACAACAACAACAACATGCTGGGCGCCATTCTGAAAACACTAGGGCAGCACTTGAAACATCTTCAAATTGACAAAATTAACCTAGGTCAAATTCAGAAGGCAGCCCTGCTGGGATCTGCACGAATACAACGCAGATACATTACAACTTCCTAGGCCTCTGGGTGAGGCTCAAATTGTAATGAAAGGCCAACAACCAACTAAAGATCTGGCAGCTGTAAAATCTACCATAATGTGATAATGTCATTATTCAAATTACTGCACATACATTTTCTAGTAACCTCTACAGTATCCTCTTAAGGTTGACTGCTTTATTATCTTCATATTGTAGTGATGATGCAGAGTAATTTGCCTAAGGCCATTTAATCCATATATATAAACACGAAATACCACTCACTGACTGACTCATTAACAGAACTCAAAAACCACCGAAGCCACACACATGAAATTTGGCACACCTGTTCCTTAGGTACTCCAGGTGCTCACTAAGAAAGGATTTCCCAAAATATTCACTTTCACTCAATTTATTACCTATTTACTGTTTTAACTGCTCATCTCTGGCCATCTGCACTAACATTCTAAGGGCAAACCAACCGCTCAGTCCACAGACATGCTGCATGAACATTCTAAGGGTGACAGTTCAACACCACCAGCTTCATGTCTACACTCTACCATTGCCCTCCACAATGCACATGAACCCATTTGAAAACAAACCCATCAGTCCACAGACAGGCTGTGAGGAAATATGCTGCATGTCACCCCAAAGTTCACAAACAGGCTGCAAAAAAAGTATGCTGAATGTCACCTTGAAGTTAACAGACAGGCTGTGAAAAAGTGCTCCTTCACCCACCCTCACATTAACAATACTGCTACAGCCAAATACTATCAAAACAGATTACAAACCACACTACCACCTTGGACTACTAAACATTTGTCGTGTTTTGCCTATGGACATCAGATTTATTACTGTAGATACAAGTTTATTACTCTCAGCCTCCGATCACCCTGTGCTTGGTGTCGTGCTCTGAAGTGGTGGGATGAGTCCCCAGGAATGTGGTGGAGTGGCAGTATAGTCCAACTCCCTGCCCTTCAACCCTACCCTGAACCTCTTCACAGCCTTCTCACTCATCAGCATCCAATTGCAGAACACTTCCTTTCTGCATCCCGAAAATACAACGGCAGCTTCCACATGACGTCTTTTGGAGCCCACCAGGTGAAAGAGAGCAATAACACATTGCATTATAAAAAAACAACAACAGGAAGCTGCTGCAAAATATGCAAAAAACAAACCTATCAGTCTACAGACAGGCTGTGAGGAAATATGCTGCATGTCACCCCAAAGTGCACAAACAGGCTGTAAAGAAGTATGCTGAATGTCACCCCGAAATTCATAGAGAGCCTGTGATGAAGTATGCGTAGCGAAGCACGGGTGCCCTGCTAGTTTATAATATTGGCAAAATTTGAATTATAGCCAATTCTTTTAGCCATTGTGGTATGCCACCTCTCAAAAATAGGCTCATTTAAAGCTGCATAAATCAGCCATTTGATTACCAGAAAAGGCAAATGATCAATGGGACTTCTTTTAGTAGACTAGGTACTGAGCCAGAGGGACAGTTGGTCTTACACCATGTTTCTATTTTAAAGAATCTTAATAGAACTGAAATCCAAGGTTTTCATATTGCCAGTGCCACACTGTGGCCATTTATCATGGAGATACAATTTGAAACATTGATAAATGAAAACATCTGAATTATATTTAACTGTTGCCCACATGATGAAAGCTCCCAAGGTAATTGATTGCTAGATATTAAGACCTCTTACAGGGCAAAAAACTGGATGACCAAAGTATAAAATGGTAGCTTTTGTTGCATCTTCTGATTTACTTCTATTCTACAGCACAAGACCTTCAGATGTAAATTCAGTGAAGAGTTTGATCCAATTTGTCTTTATTTGTATGCCTTTTAAAATAGTAATAAGTATGCAGATAAAACAAATGTCCATGAACCTTGCAAAGGACTTTACTTACTCCTGCTTATGTTTTACCTACTCACATAATTTTTTCAGGTTTATTAGACTGAAGGATTTATTGAAAGATATATGTAAACAGTTGTATGCTGTGAGTACCTTGTGAAAACTTTGGTAAACAATGTTTGTATTTCTTTACAGGTACAGTGTCACAAGCATCTAAGTAGCATTGCAGAATTATAGCTATTTCTAACCATAAACCAGCAATTGCTACCAACACAAAGTCTCTATACTGGAAACAAAATTTAACTTGGTCTACTTCTTGCAATTTGTTAAGCAAAATGCAACAGAGGAGCATTAGAATAAAATGTACCACTACAGTGGGCACTGGAGAGCATTGAATTGTATCAACCATCTTTTCCATTTTGTCATTCCTTTCCATGCTGCAGTCCTGGACCCATGTGATTTTGTTCCATGTCTTTGGGTGTTCCTCCGTCTTTTGCTGGAAAAGCTGGTCTGATACAACTATTGTGTCTAGGTAGAGAAAATGTTATACATTAATCTAATTTAAGAATACTCTGTTAGAGAATGAAAGGTCTGGTTTCAGAAAGTTATCCATTAATCACAGTGGACTGCAATATTCTCAGCAACAATACTTTCTGTTTTTGCGCGGGGCAGAAAAAGCACCATGTGTTTAGACTGTACTCAACTTCACTGATGTTCCACCTTTTCCATTTTTCCATTGGAAAATAGTCTGGTTGACCTGGTGAACCAGATTCAAAAGTAGACTGGAGTAGGGCAGTAGTTCTCAGCCCCTACGGTGCAAGGATGAGCCAATACAGATGAGAGATTAGGTTTCTGAGAGAACTGTGACTGGCCCAAGGTCCAGCAGGCTCCATTCGGAGGAGTGGGGAAACAAACCCCCCTTCACTAGATTAGAGTCCGCCTGCTCTACCTCACTGGAACCTTTTATCACATTTCAAGTATGAGTATATCTGATAAACTGTGACTCTATAAAGAAACTAATGAGTGAAGTGTGCTTTATATGAAACAATTAAGATAATTAAGATGTCCATTATGTGCTTTTTTTTACTGAGTTTTGTTTCCTCTTTCCTTCTCAGGTCAACTTCTCATCAGGAGAAACCCAGGGGCTCGTCCCAGATGGACTGCCTTTTTGTTCTGGCAACTTGTTTAATCTCTTGAAACGTTCCCTGTTGGCAATCTATTTCATACCAGGAAATCAAATCATTATTAATGCAATTTTAATTCATTTCAGAGTTGGAAGATTATCACCCCGTCTAAAGCATTGGGATAGGTGATTATCTAAATAGGTCCAACTGGCAATTAACAGAACTGAGCCAGAAGATCTTGATGGGCCACCGTAGGGTCACTTGCTTTGATAATGCCTTTTGCCTGAGTATGGACGTGCTTTTTATTAATTTGATCACATTTATATCTCCTGCCCATAGCCTAGAGCACACACAGCTGTGACATAAATTACCGTGCTGATCAAAACAGCAACAAATCACTGCTACCCTATACATGCTAATCAGAACAGAAAAGTGAAGAGGATATTAGACTGGTAGGTTTCCTAAGGAATGAGCTACAAAGAATGACTATTAGTGGCCAGAAGGTCCTGCTCTTTATCTCTAACTGCCTAACTAATCAAGGGAGGGAATATGGAGGAAGGACGATTCAGTGGTACAGCATCTGTTGTACCTACTCAGTGGTACAGGGACTGTATTTCAGCGGCAAAGCATCTGTTTCTTCTGCAGTAGGTCCCAGGTCCAATCCCCAATATCTCCATTTAGTAGAAGATGTGGAAGATGTCCACCTGAGACCCTGAGGAGCTGCTGCCCGTCTGAGCAGGCAACACTGATCTTGATGGACCAATGGCCTATTGTAGTATGAGTAACCTTTGTGTGTTCTTGGAAGGATCGAGTGAGCAATGGCTATTCCCACTTTCAGGCCAGGTTTGTAAGAGCTTCTAAAAATTGGGAACATTATCTACCAAGCACATTAGGTCTTGTGTTTTCTATTTTGCACAAGCTTATCGTGAAACTAGAAACAGACACATTTCTACATGAAATGTATTCCAGATATCAGACAGTAAAGACATTCGCTACTTGCAAACTTGCCCAAAAAAACAGTGGTGGCTTGACTTTATCTGCAGCCAAATCATAATGCAAATCTAGCAAACCGAAAGGTCAGCTCAATATACTGAATTCAGATTATGGTGTTTTCTGATCTGAGTATTCCAATGCAAAAACTAGATAGTCACTAATATTCATTTCTTCTGATTTTGATAGCAAAGCTGCATTTTAAATGGCAAAATGTCACATTTTGTCACCAGTGTTAGACTTGCAGCACACATATTGCATAGTTTTGACTCTACTGGCTTTCAAAACTGATTTTCATATGATGCAATACAGGGAGCTTCAACAGAAATAAAAATCACAAGATTCTCTCTACACTCTTTTTGTTCTCATGTTCCACATGGGAGAGAATTGAGAAAAAGCACTCTGTGCTTTAAAAGTTGTCATGAGATTTTTCATGACTTGCCTCTGTTTTAATATTGTTCCTTCTTCACTTTCAGTGTTAATTCCCCAATTCTTCCTATGAAAAAAATAGAGCAATTTACTTTGGTATAACAGCTGTTTGATCTTTTTGAAATCTCTCCCAATGCAGAAAAATGTTCATGTTTCTAATGATTTCATCTGTATTATATTTTACTTTATGCTCTTTCAGATGGGGGAATTACAACTGTACACAACTTTCCAATTTGGAGTGATTATGTTTTCTGTTCCTTTCCTTTCCCTCTTCAATCAACATTTTTAAACGCTGAAAGTACTGCAGTGGATTGGACATTTCGCACAGCTTTCCTGTTTGTGGTATCAGTTAGTTATATATGTGTAGTTAGGAGTATTCCCAAACAGAAGCTAACTGCCCCTCTGGATTAACATCTTCATTTGTCAGAATGAAGGCAATTAGGAAAAACAAGCATCTCATTTCAAGTACAGGCACGTGAACACATGAGACTGCCTTATACCAAATCAGATCATTGGCCAATCAGGGTCCCAGGAAAAGGCCTTTCACATCACCTGATTCTTTTAACTAAAGATGCCAGAGATATAAACATGTCACCTTCTGCATGCAAAGCAGATGCACTGACTCTGTTAGTGAGCAGTGGCTCTACTAAAATGGCCAAAGCAAAACTAAACTCAAAGACTAGACCCCTGAAACCCAACGAGAATCACCCTTAGAAAAGAGAGCCAGAATCCACTCTGCAAGGAGAGAACGTTCAGTTTGAAAATCCTGAGCAACATTTGAAAGACAAATTTTCCTAACATGGCAGTGGTGCTCACTTTTCTATATATGAGGAACCAACCCAAACCACACTCTGTTTAGAAATATTGGAATGGCTTCTAATCCACTGGAAGTATTTTTGACATTGGGAACCATCAGAAGCCTCCTTTTGGCACTTTTGTTGTGTGATATCACTTTTTGGGGCAGTGGGAATTGGGAGGAGCTGGCTCAGGACTGATGCATGTGACAGAGACACGGCCAGGCCAGAAGAATTCCTCCTTGGCTCTAGGGCTTTTTGTGAGCATTTCACTTATCACATATCATAGCACTATGTCACTGGCTCTGGCAAGACTGTCTGATTTTCAATAACCAATCACCAGCTTTAGAAAGGCTGATTCTCAACAACCAACAACTTGATTAATCTATCATTAGGAGCTACGTGAATATTAGGAAGGCAGGGGGAATGCTGCTGTTGAATCATCTAGCACTCATAAAAAAAACAGGTGGGGGTGGGGGATTCTTCCCTCCCAATAGGCTGACACCGCAAGCAAGTTTATCAGCCCTGAAGAGGACAGAATAATATACTTTGCTTCTGCTAGCTGATGTGAAGATTCAGAAAGAGGAGGGAACACAGGCAGGTGTCCCCTCCCCCTGCAAAATGCAGTTCATCTGACCTGCAGACAAATTGGAGAAAACATTTGTATACTGCACAAGTGTAGGATAAGAATGCCAGCCGCTAGGTGGGAACTGGGAATTCCCAGGAATGACAGCTCATCTCCAGACTGTACAAATCAGTTCCCCCTGGATAAAGTGGATGCTTTGAAGGATGACTCTATGACATTGTGTCCAACTGAGGTCCCTGTCCTCCTCTGGTTCCATCCTCAAATCTCTACGTGTCTCCCAACCTGGATCTCACAATCCTACACCCCACATCCCCTGCGGGTGGACAGAGGGAACCTGGCAATCCTAGTAGAGGAAGAGTCTAAGGATTCATGCCCTCCTAAGTGTAAACATACCCCCAGCCAAATAAAATGTAAAACCTCTGTGACGAGGAAGTATTAAATCACTGGAACTGAGTCTATAGATCTCAGAGAGCCACATTCCCAGTTACATAAACCAAAAGAGCCTCATGAGAAACAAGGATCTAAGCAATGGGTTGAGTGGTTCATAGCATGGGATTTGATAGCCACAATTTCTGAACCGAACCCCCCCTGCACTTTGCAAGCATTAAATGCTTGCGGCTAAATCTGATGAACATGCAACCTATATAGGAACTCAATTTTTAAAAGGCCCTCTTTTTGTGATTTTCAACTTGGTAGAAGAAGAGTTTGTTTTTATACACCACTTTTCATCACCATAAGGAGTCTCAAAACAGCTTACAAAGCAGCTTGCCTCCCTCCCTCCCCGCCCACACCCCCCAAACAGGCACCTTGTGAGGAAGGTGGGGCTGAGAGAGTTCTGAGAGAACCGTGATTAGCCCAAGGTCACCCAGGTGTCGAAGCAGGGAATCCAACCTGGTTCTCCAGATTAGAGGCTGCTGCTCTTAACCACCCCACTACGTTAGCTTTCAGTGGTAGATCAATCCTAAATCATAAACAAATATGGGCTTCTAATCCCATTGACTGGAATGGATTTAGAAACATGATGTGACTCTTTTTAGGATTGCACTTTAATTTAATGTAAGCTAGAAATGCTAATTTCAGCCAGGTTCAGACAAAGAGTTCTTTCTTACCCGTTTGCTGCATGTGTGGACAGCTGTTCAGAGGTGCTTCAATAATGTACTGCTCCAGCCTCCACCTCTTCTTCCTCAATGAGCTGGTCTAATGTGCACTTTGGGCTAATTGCAACATTCTTTTTCTTTTGTTACAGAAAGATGGTGGTTGAACTAAAGGGGAAGTAAGGAAAGCCCAGAGTAAAGTCCCCCAAACCTTATAGGGTTATAGGAGTGGGAAACAGCTATTCACAAGAACTCGCTGTAGTAAGGGAACAGAGCGTTTGTTTGCATTTTTAAAAAGTACCACCATTTTATTTCACTTATTTAAAAAGAGGCACGACAAGGGAAATATCTGTGCATTGCATAATGACGTTCATCGGAATTGCATGGTGCATTTCTAACACCAAATTGGCATGTATAGTTAAGGCATTCAGCCGTGTACTTTAGAACTAGCCAATGAAAGAGCCAAGCTAGGGTACAGCCTAGCTGAAAAACCTAACCACAGACATCTGTGCTGCAACAGAGACTAACATCAGTCAACGGACAAGGAGTGTTCTTGGAAAAAAGAATGTTTGCTTGTTCTTGCCTCTTCCTTCCTCTTCATGTGTCAGCAACTGATAAGCTCTTGCAAAAGTGAAACTGCTACTAACTACCACATTGCAGAGCAGGTGCAAAGCCTAGAGTGTGGCAGAGTTTGTGAGCATAAGGCAGCCCATAAAGCTTCTGCTCTTTTTCACCCTCCCTTCACTGCAATTTGAACATGCTACAAGAGGTTGTTTTGTTTACACGCCAACCTGTGCATTCTGTTAACAGCTTTTACAGTCCTGTACTAACAGATAAGAAAATCTGGGGACATAGGGTGCTCCTGTTATTTCATGTCTGTGTGTAAAATGCTGTCAAGTCACGGCCGACTTATGGCAACCTGAAAGGGTTTTCAAGGTGGCAGACAAGCAGAGGAGGTTTGCCGTTGCCTTTCACTGCATAGTGATCCTGGTATCCCTTGGGAGTCTCCCATCCAAATACTAACAAGGGCCAAACTTGCTTAGCGTCAAGTGCTGCACTCTCTGTTGGTCCAAAGTGCAAAGCGTGCAGGGAGAAAGAGTTTAAGCCAGAGGGTTTTTCCAAGTGAGTAGTTAAACAGTCCAATCAAGCCAAAGAAACAGAGAGAATCCAAACCAGAGTATTGGACTCCAGGAGAGTGTGGTCAAGGCAATCTGAGGTTGCAGCTGGTTCAGAGTCAGGCAAAGCAGGCAGGTCAAGGTTGCAAGGGGCAGGAGCACCAGTCAAACAGACTGTCGGCTTCCGCAGAGGCAATGCACTCTCTGCCACTGTTTCATGCCTGAGGGCTGACTGGTTCAGGTAAACTCAGGTTCAACACCAGTGCTTGCAGCTGCCGTCTGACTATTCTGAGGCCTTTTCTTCTTTCTTACAGTTTGCTTCTCATCCTCCTGTGCCTCTGTTCCAATGGTCAGGGAGAACTTGGTGTACAGGAAACAGTGGCTGGTTCTGAGGGTCCAGAGCGAGGTGTAGTAGGAGGTGCAAGATCAGCAAGGTTGGAGCTGCTGGGTTTCTCTGCTCCCTTAGTATCATTTCCAGCTCTGTCAGGAGCAGCCAGCTCTAAGGACTCACACAAGGCTTCCTCATCATCTGAGTCAACCACAGCCACTTCTGAGACAGAGGAGGTCGTGTTACCTAGTTTAACAGTTAGAATATATATTTTAAATATATATTTATACTTTTAAACTTACATTTTAATTTAATGGGGTTTTGTTTATATACTGTATGTGGAATCGATGTTGTACACTGCCCAGAGCCCTTTGGGGATTGGGCGGTACAGAAATCAAAGAAAGAAAGAAAGAAAGAAAGAAAGAAAGAAAGAAAGAAAGAAAGAAAGAAAGAAAGAAAGAAAGAAAGAAAGAAAGAAAGAAAGAAAGAAAGAAAGAAAGAAAGAAAGAAAGAAAGAAAGAAAGTAGCAATGGGGAATAACTCAGCTTGGCAGTGCGAGAGGCAGGCGAGGTGGGATCTTTTAGACAGCTATACCAGAATTGGCGTTTGAAACATTCTACAGAGAATGCAAAAGAGACCAAATTGTAGTTTAAATATTTGTTATAAGTTTTTGGTGCAAACATTCATACAGTGTGACAGGGAGAAGCATACACACAGTTCCTATGAGATATAAGCAGGGAGGAAAAATATGTTTGGATGATAGATTGGGGAAGGGAAGCAACAGGGACTATACGTAGTTCAGCTGAGAGGTTCTGGAAGAAGGCAAGGATACTTATGCCAGCATGGAGCGCGGGGGCCAGCAGCAGCTGGAGCCAGCAACAGCTGGAGCCAGCCTGAAGAGCCAGCTTGTAGAGTCAACATTGAGAGCCTGGAGAGCCAGCTTGTAGAGCCAGCATTGAGAGCCAGCACTGAGAATGTGGAACTTGGGGTGCACTGTATTTTTATACCCCTTAGTGCAAGTAGGGGTGGGAGTAAGTAAGTTTCAGTTTCGTTTTCCTGTCTTTTCTATTCCTGGAGCAAGTAAGTTTCTATTCCTGGTTTTCCTGAGTTTCCATGCTGGGATAGCTGGGTTTGAGCTAATCAATGGCTCATCTATTGTTTCTAAGGGTTGGGATAATAGCGCCAATTGTTTCTTGATTGGATCAAGGAAGCTCTGAATGGCTTTATGCAGAGTTACTCCTTGGAGTTTCTGCCCAGGTATTCAAATTTGGCTGATGCGTTTTGTCATTAGGAAAGGATCTATTGTCAAGGAAATAATATCTAGAGGCAAAGGAAATGTAAGACCTTGTAACAGGGAGTATCCTAGGCTCTTTGAGTTGCAGGAATCTCGGTGTGGTGTGGTAATCAAGATGCATGTCCATGGTCCATGAGACTTCCAGATTCTATTGATTGGAATAACTCATTCAGTGATCTAATCTTGCAAACATACCCTTTCCCCAATTTGGGCTGTTCTTAGTTTGTGGACAATCTGCTACACACACACACACAAATATATGACTGTTTGGCATTTTCCAGTACATATTGTATAAAAATCATATGAAGTTCATATTTTCATGAGTCACAGTATGAAGGGTAGGGCAACAGTCGGGACACTAAGCTTCTGAGATATGATGAGATCAGGCTAGCCTGGGCCATCTAGCTCAGAACCCCATTACTACATATCCTCCATAATTTCACTGATGAAAACTGGATATAAATATAAGGCCTCCATTAATTAATGCCAAGGGTCCTCGCCAGTGGTGGAAAACACTATCCACTTATGCAAACCTGTAGGGTTTTCAAGGCAAGAGACGAGCAATGGTGGTTTGTCATTGCCTGCTTCTGCATAGCAACCCTGGACTTCCATGTTGATCTCCCATCTGAATACTAACCAGGATTGACCCTGCTTAACTTCCAAAATGTGACCAGCTTGGACCATTCAAGTCAGGCCAGTTCTCCTACTACCCTTCCACTGTTATAAATTACTCCTGGATCTACTTGCCATGTTGTACACTGCAATGGCTTATCCTACGCTGGTTGCAAGCATGGGAGTGCTTATTCTAGGGATGGCACTCAGGAAATGACTCAACCAAAACCTGAAGTAAGTATACCATTAACTATGGAAAGGTAAGTAATCAGTACAAAATTTCTCCAGCATTCATATACAAACCCATTAGGCCAGTTCTGGCTGTTTTTTTCCTTCCCTCGTGGCATAATGTCTGCTGTTCTGTAAATTCAGCTTCCTTTAAAAGGGGTGGGGATATTCACCAGCAAGGGGAGAGAGTGACTCAGCAGATATGTGCCTGGAAGAGACCTTGTCTGACCAAAATACTTATCTTGTGCTTATGCTTCACAGTGCTGTCTCTGACTCGTGTATCTGTGCACACTGTCTTGCTATCACAGGAAGGCAGAATAGAATTGTTCCCCTTCACACTAGGGATTTTCACTTTGCTGATCCTGAAGGCTCAGGTATTCCCCAGGAAAAAAAAATTCAAGGAACTCATCAGGCTTCAGGGGAGGGGTCGATGGCTATCACAGAGCTCTTCTGGATTATCACTTTCATCCCTTGTGTGCCCCTACTTCTTTGGGTGGAGGTGTTTTGCTCCCTCTAGTTTTGAAGTGCAGGAAAATATGCTGGACGTATGACAATATTGAATTGACCACTAGAGGGGGCAAAACATACATGGAAAATTTAGAAAAACCCGAAGCAAGAGGGACACGCAAAGGACGAAAATGAGAATGTGAAAGAGCTCACTGCTGGACATGTGAATGCTGTAGGGTTTTTTGGTTTTGTTTTACAAAAGCTCTATGGTGAAACTGGTTCTGTCCCCCAATTTCTTCCTGGGGGGTGGTGACTGTGGCCCAGCAATTCTACAGCACTTCTCTAACTCAAATTTTACTTTCTAAGATGGCAAGCTCCAGCAGTGCTGACTGCTCCACTAGAATTGTAAGCAGTATGGGCCTTGAAGACAAAGGATATCCATGGCCTTCCCAACTGGTGTTTGCTTCTAAGAGCAAAGCAGACTTCAAAACAAACTCTCCTTCCATCCAACCACCAGAAGCAGATCTACATCACCATTCTGCCTGGATTCAGCAGACTCATATTCCTCCAAGCCACAGGTCATGTGGGTCAGAGAGGTGATGAATACCTATCATTCTCCTGAGCATCACTGCTAAGAAGGCCTACATTCACAAGAACAAGTGCCACAAGCTACCCTAGCTACACATCTACATAGGCCAGGGGGAAGGTAAGTCTCTGGGAGGTTCACCTTCCCACTAGCCATAAGCTGCAAGGGTTGGGAATGAACAGAGGGACATCAACCAAGGGTAGTGCGTGCGACCGCATCTCACCATATTGCCCTCTTAGGTCCCTCAGTTCATTGGAGAGGAATCTTCTGGTGATCCCTGGCCCAAAAGACATCTGGCTGGCTTCTAAGAGGGTCAGGGATTTTACTGTCCTGGTCCCTATCTGGTGGAATAAGCTTCCTAATGAGATCAGGGCCCTGTGGGATTTAAATCAATTAGGAAGCAGGGCTTGCAAGACGGAGCTATTCCGCCAGGCATTTCCATCAAGTCAGCCGGGTTAGATTTCATCATGGGTTGATTCCCCACTTACCATCTGCTGTGCGCTACTCTTGCCATTTAGTGCGGGGTCCCGCGGCACTCCCCACTACAGGGGTGGCGACAACGCAGCCGCCCTGACGCTGTCGCTCTCGCGCCCCCTCAGCACGCGTCATTCCTGCCGCTCCTCAAAACAGTGCCTTTTGATGACCCCATGCAGAGCGCGGGGTCGTGGGGAAGCCCGGGAGCGCGCCAGAAATGACGCGCGCTGAGAGTAGCATGCAGCAAGGGTGGTCGATGGTAAGTGGGGAAACGACCATAGTTGGCCTCCTGTGGGCAAGAGTATTTGGTGCCTTTCTTACTAGGTTGTTCTTTACTATACTGTGTTTTATTGTATTTATTGCATTTAACGATTTTATTGTTGTTTTAAATATATTCTGTTTTTAAGTGGTTGTATGCTGCCCTGAACCCTGTGGGGAATTGGGCAGGATAAAAATGCAATACATAAATAAATAGTGCAAGGGTAACAAAAGCATAGCAGTTGTGATAAGCCTTGTTTTCCTACTGAGGGACACACACAGCCTCCTAAGATTTTTGGGATCTAGGTTCATTTTGAACTATAAATCTTTCCTTCACTTCTGGATGTTCGATAGCTAATGAGTGTATAGGTTTTGGGTTTGCTGTTGTGATGTAAGTTTTGTGGTGCACAAGGACATTATTGAGACTACTGAGGCTGCATTAATATATAAACAATTAAGAAGGTTTATTTATTTACAAGTTGGTGTTAAAAGAACAAACAAGCAGCACAAGTCTCTAGGTAGACAAAGGAGAAACCTGTCTGAGACACACAAATTTAAACTGTTCATGATTTCAGAGGGTAGTTAGACTTTTCTACAATGCTTTCAGGCACAAACAGACTTTTATTGATTAGCCACTAAGTTGGATCCTCTCTCACACACAGAATTCCATCAACACCAGCCTGACCTTTCCCCAAAGTCAGATTAAATTATGCAAGATCTGCTCATTACCAGAGACAGGCCTCACAACTGAGCACTCTCTTCTCTCCCAGAGACAGAGCTAAACCTCTTTGTCACACTACCAGGCAGAGCCAACCTTCACTTTGTCTGCTCTTTTTCCTGAGCCAGACCTGAGTTGTCATCACTCTCTTTCTAAGGCAGAACTCCACTCCCTCTTCTCATGTGTTCTCTCCAACATCTCATCCTCTTTATCTAAGATGACTGGATGCTCGAGCATTTCTATGAGCTCATCTGAGTGACTGGTTTTCCTTCAGCCGTAGGAGAACATCCTGTAGTGAGAGTCAGTATTGTGGAGTGGTTAAGAGCAGGTGGACCTTAATCTGGAGAACCAGGTTTAATCCCCCTCTCCTTCACCTGAGTGACATACTCTTATCTGGTGAACCAGATTTGTTTCCCCACTCCTACATTCCTGCTGGGTGACCTTGGGCTAGTCACAGTTCATTCATAACTCTCTCAGTCCCACTTACCTCACAAGGTGTCTGTTGCGGGGAGAGCAGGGAAAGAAGTTTGTGAACCACCTTGAATCTCCTTACAGTAGAGAAAGGCAGGGTACAAATCCAAACTCTACTCTTTTTCTGTCCATCGCAGTAATGCTAGAATTACGCATTTTAGGAAATCCAAGTGAAAGGAAAAGATTGAGTAGGTTCTTGTTTCTCAAACTGCAGCATGACTTGGCATGGAAGTCAGAGTCTCCAGTGTCAAAATGCTGGCAAGGATTCTGCAGCCTCCTGGCTCATACCCGGGTGTCCCTTTGTTCAAAGCTGAGCAAACAAAAATGCAAAGTCATTACCAAAGGATATAGGTTTTATGCTCACCTATTAGGATGACATCTTAGAAACTATAGTGACCCCCCCCCCCCAGGTCTTCTGAATAATTTCTCAAGATAAACTTTCTTCTTTTTCCCATTAAGAGCAACTTTTAGAAGAAACACTTTTGTTACAAGCTCAATTGCCAATGAGAAACCCAACAGCAAAGGCTCCAGATGGAAATATCACCACTGGTAGTTCTTCCTTGGTCCTAAAACATAGAAAAAAAGGATTTAAGTCTCGTTAAGGATAAACCGTTCCAAATTGTAGCTTGAATTGTCATTTCTTATTGCAAAAGTAAATAATTATTTCTTCTTATTCCCTCCATAATTTTTTGATATCATGGAACAGTTCATGCAAGGCTCTGATCCCTTCCAGACATGCAGAATAATGCACTTTCAATGCACTTTGGAGCTGGATTTTACTGTGCAGAATAGCAAAATCCACTCGCAAACAAATGTGAAAATGGATTGAAAGTATAATCAACAACACTTTAAAATGAAAAATTACATTATTTTATCTATTTGTAATGTTTGAATATTCTGTCTGGCCCTCTGCACACATAAAAACCCAACTCAAAGAGGAAGGTTTTCCCCTCAGGCTTTTCCCAGACATTTTTTTTAAATACTGCATACATAATTTTGAGAAGAGAAAGACCAAACACACCTCATGCTCCTTTGCATCCTGATAAAGCACATACCCAGAAAAGCTTTTTCTGATCATTATGGTGCCAAAAGCTAAAATGACTAAAATGAAACTACTGTACTTTACTCACTAGAAAAGACTCACTGGAAAAGAAAGAATGCTAGGAAATGTTGAAAACAGTACAAAATGGGGAAGACCCACCATGAGATGGATTGACTCAATGAAGGAAGCCACAGCCTTCAGTGTGCTTGACCTGAGCAAGGATGTTTTGGAAATGATTGATTAATATATCAGAAGTGATTTGATGGCACATAAAGGCACATGAACTGGCCCTCTGTTCTTGTCCCTCACCCCTTTCCAGGGTGTAAAAATCAGGGTCTTTGGGGAAGGCCAAGCTTATCAGATGAGGGGGCAGGTCTACTCATGGCCTTTGGCAAAGCCAAGCATAACACAGCTTCCAATTTTAAAGTGGGGGTGGGGGGTGGTCAAGAGAAGAGTCTGGCCTCTTCCCCTCTACCACATTTGACTCCAAGCTTCTCCAGAGCTTACAATGCCTCAGCAGAGCACAAGGTGGGGGGGGGGGGGCAGGAAAGAGGGGTGTATCAGGCATTCTAAATAGTCACCAGCCCAAGTTTCACATACCCAAAGCCTAGCATGGTCACTTTTGCTGCATGGTCCTTGAAAGGGAAGCAGGAAGATAAGGAACTGGAAGGCCCTGCAAGTTGAACAGAGGGTGCCTTGGCAGGGGGAAGAAGGGAGATTAGTGAGTCCACAAAAGGTTACCTGCATAGAAACTGAGATCTTTGGAAATCTCATCAGGAACATTTAGCCCTCCCTCCTCTTTGCTCATCATAGTTTTGTCCTACTAACAGCCACAGCTTCTGCCTTATGAAAGGCCTTGATTCCCTTCTGAGGCCTGGAGTCTCCCTCTACCTTCCCCCCACCTCCTAGCAGCAGTCAAATTGTGGGAACAGAGACAAACTGAGAACAGAGACTTCTCTACTGGACCTGGGCAATTGGGAAGCCTAGCTATTAGATATGAAAGCAGCCTTCTTCAGCATCTATTGCAAGCATTATAGGTACTGAATCGCTACATAAAACAAACCTCTTGAAAAATGTGAGAGGTTTTTTAAATACTTAATTTTTCTTGCCTTATTAACACAAAGTACTGTTTTGGCACATGTTTAGGTTGTGTCAAAGAAACTAATAAGAAGCTAATTACAAGCTGATTAATAAACTTTGCTAAATCTGGGAAGTGAGCTAGCTCAGCTTTAAATCTTTGAAATCCCTGGTTCCAAGAATGATGTAATAGTTGCTGATGCAACCTTTGTAAAACGATGCAACATGAGACTAAAGTGTGGCATTTACAAACTGAAGTTAAAACTCTTTGGTTCTGAGAACAGCTGATCTCAAAATGGCTGCTGTCCTACATTTTACTTCTCTACTGGTGTTTCACAGAAGTGTTACCTTCCACACACATTTTTAAACATTTCATTCCTACTGTTATTACAGCTTAGGTTTCTAGTATCTTTAGTCACCTCCATAAACATGGAGACAAGCTGCAACTTGTAGGAATGATAATCCAAGATGTTCCTTAATGTAAGGGCTAGTTCTTCAGATACTAAACTATGTGGTATGGATTTAACTTTTATCTCTTCAGCATTTTGCTTATGGAACATTGCAGTCTAAAATTTGTTATGAGTCAGGCTGAAAAGATTTCACAGACTGCTTTTCAATCATATCCACTTCTAAAACCAATACTCTATCACAAGCAAATTAATTGGTTAAACCTAACAACTAACCACTTGCTGAGGGACAGTAGATGCAAAATGTAAACCACACATTTCCCCTTAAGGTACACAAACCTTAGAAGACATGAACGAAATACCTGGATTTAAAGTCTCCAACCTTCCACAGTTACCAAGGAGGTGAATGTAAAGTCCTAACAGGACAGCAATAAAAACAGCAGAAGGCACAGACAGCAGGAGGTACTGAGAAACAAAGCAGGAAAAGGAGCTACCTCTGATGTATACATACATACATACATACATACATACATACATACATACATACATACATACAAACAAACACAAGCATCCTCAAATTGTAACCAACTTATGGCAACTCCAGGCAAGCGGCTTTCAAGGCAAGTGAGAAGCTTTCAAGACAAGTGAGAAGCAAAGGTGGTTTGCGATAGGCTTGTTTTTCAGGCCTTCCTAGTTGGTCTTCCATTCAAGCACTGTCCCTGCTTAGCTTCTAAGATCAGGCTATACCTTACTTCCTTCTCTTTGTTTTGTATATCTCTACCTTTATTTCTAGTTAATTAATTAGTTAGCTAGATGGTAAAGAAATGATAGATAGATCTGGAGGCAATGCCTGGGGAAAGCAGAGTTTGTAGATTTGGCATTGTGACAAAGTCACTGAGAGAAAGCTAATTTCTCCACTCGTTGCCCTAGCATCTTTGTTTTCAGTTGTCTATGAACTGAATTTTTGTGCATTTTGCTTTTTATGTCTAATGTTCACTGAGGGAGAAACTTTCAACCAACAGTTAAATGAAGTGACTGTATTAAAAGCATTTCATTGGCCCAAATCCTGGACACAAATCACAGCTCATGAAGAGCTTCTTCTCAAAGGCTTTTCAGAATTCAAGGGAAGTGTACATGCCCTGAACAAAATTCAGAGGCACAGTGCACATCTTGAAGGTGAGCTTTGGAAGTAAAGGAGTTGTATAATCCTTCCCAAGTGTTAGGGTAAGTATAGTCTATGCAAACACTCTTTCAAACCCATATGATTATGGTCAGGGCTAGGAAGGAGCTAGAGAATGACTCATTATTCTCTTGTGCTCAAGGAAGGGCTTAAATAAAATATATGAAAGAATCTGCTGGGTCAGACAGCAACTTGTTCAGAGAAGCTCAGGGTTTTCACAGCTCTCTTGCTATCAAGGCTTTGGAACTTTCTGGTAGTAAAGGATCTCTGGATCCTTAAAAAACAACCTACAAGGGCTTTAAAAATTCTTCCTCTGTTTTATAATTAACTGAGCAATTCTTGAATGAAAAAATAGATGAAATTTCAAGAATGAAAACTTCATCAAAAAATAACCTCCACACACAAATACTTTAAATGAAACTGAAACTAAAAAGCTCAGCTGTGGCCTCAGTGTCATTTTTACCTTGCCAAATGTGATGTGACAATTTCCCAGGGCCTTTCCCCACTTTCGACCTTCCCCTCTATGCCGCGCGCCTGGCTGTCCCCATGACCCCGCGCTCTGCGCGGGGCCATCAAAAGGCGCCGTTGAGAAGAGCGCCTGGGATGCTGCGCGCTGAGGGGCACGACAGCAGCAGCTTTGGGGCGGCTGCGCTGTCGCAGCCCCTCTCAGTGGGGAGTGCCGAGGGACCCCGCGCTACTCTCCTCGAGTAGCGCGGGGCTTAAGGGAAGTGGGGAAAGGCCCTCAGTTTACAGAATGAAGGAGGCTCTTTTTTTGAAGGGATCTGTTTCAGCAATTGATTAGGGCTGCAAAGAGATCCCTCTGGAACAAAATTGCACATGTCTTGCATGCTAGGTAAGGGGATAATTTGGGGGATACCACATCATGATTTGCTGCAAATACCATAACAGATGGTCATCTTGATGTCCACACAGGGGTGTACCTAATAGATCCATTTTTTGAGGGTAAATCTGAGAAAAGCCAAAGCCCCATACCAGTATGGAGGTTTTCTGGGCTTTTATCCGATTTACCAAAAAAATTCAACTCACAGTATATAAAATTAGCTCGCTTGATCCGATCTTTACCAAACTCAGGGGTAAAAAACAACAGCCCCTTCCTTGAAGATTCCTGATAGGCTTCAATGAACCTATGGTAGATTAGAGAATCTCACGAGAAAAAGTTTCCTACCATTGAGAGGTTGCGGTAAAAATGTCAGCACAATTATGGTCTATGCAGAATCTTTTCAGCCTCCAGGGGTGTTATTTTTTTTAAGGTAGAAGCACCAGTTTGCAGTGACTCTTTATACAATCTCCTCAGTTTGGTAAATATTGAGTTAAGGTGCATAATTTTATTGGCCACCATTTTTTCCTCTGTCAGACTCAGGGGTTTCTGTAAGGAGTGTCACTAGCAGGCAGCTATGCTGCAAACCCCCCTTCCCCTGAGCCCAACAAAGATTCTCCATAGGCTTCAATGGAGCCATGCTCTTTAAATTTTAAACGCTGTTGAACCTGCTGCCTAGCATAAATCAGACTGCAGCAGGTTCAGCAGCTCTTTAAAATTTAAAGAGTTTTGAGGAGCCCTTTGGCAGCAGCTGCAAAAACTGAAAAAAGCTGAAAAAATTCTGCTTTTTCTAACAAGGCTTTTTTTTTTGGCTCCAGTCAAATGGGGCCTTTTTTATTGTTGTTCAGCATATCTGAATGCACGCTCCTAGTCACACATGAAGAAAACTTCGTCCTCTTTTTCAATTTCAAAATTGCTGGAAAGGAGGAAGTATTTCTTAGTTATCAACCGAAAGCCAGTGAGTTCAAAAGAGTGTGACTGCTTAGGATGGTATTTTTATCCATAACCTCTAAATTAAAATATCATTAAAAGATAGCAAATTTACCAGACAATTCACCTTTGACAATTTTGACAACCATAAAAATCTCTAAGCACAATACTTCTACTTTTACCTGCTTTGAATCAATATTTATTGACCAATAAATTAGTACTAAAGTTAATCATTAGCGTGTACTCAATTTATAATCAATGTAATCATTGTGGTTTTTTAGACACTAGAAGGTTTCAGACTCAGTAGGCAAAGATAGTAAGACAGGCCTGTTTTGTCTTAGAGCAGCAGTGGCGTAGTGGTTAAGAGCAGGTGCATTCTAAGAACTGGGTTTGATTCCCCGCTCTGCTGCCTGAGCTGTGGAGGCTTATCTAGGGAATTCAGATTAGCCTGTACACTCCCACACATGCCAGCTGGGTGACCTTGGGCTAGTCACAGCTTTCCAGAGCTCTCTCAGCCCCACCTACCTCACAGGGTGTTTGTTGTGAGGGGGGAAGGGCAAGGAGAGGGGAAAAGGGCAAGGTGATTGTAAGCCCCTTTGAGTCTCCTATAGGACAGAAAGGGGGGATATAAATCCAAACTCCTCCTCCTTCTCCTCCTCCTCCTCCTCTTCTTCCTCTTCTTCTTCTTCTTCTTCTTCTTCTTCTTCTTTACTTGCTGTTCTTGCTGCATAACGTTTCTGTAAAAATGAACTAAATAGGGCATAGAAAAACTATTTAAAAGGTTATGGTATTTTTTTTCCTCTTAGAATGTGCCTACAATGCAGTCTAAGCCCAGAGGCATATTCCTTGGCCATGATGAACTCTTCAGAAGAAGAAGAGCTGGTTTTTATAACTGCTTTTCTCTACCACGAGGCTTACTATCCCCTCCCCTTCCCCAACAACAGGCACTTTATGAGGTAGATGGCAATTAAGATTACTAAATTGGAATCCTCCATTGTTCAGATCAGAAACTGAAGCTATAGTATTATGTTTTTGTTTTCTGATCAATGAATATTGTGAGTTTCAAAACCTTATACAGCATCTATGAGTATATCTTTCTGAATCCGAAAAGAATAGCACTCTTTAACCTCATTTATCTCCATTTTCCTCCCTGTAACTCTGATTCATGTTCTGGTTATCTCTTTCATTGACTACTTCAACCTTAATCTCTTTGAATTTCCACTGACATACTTCAACCCCTTCACCATTCTCTAAAGTTATGTCTTCAAAAATCTTTTACCCTTCTCATTTTTCAGAGAATCGGACGCTTGCTTCAGCTCCCTACACTTCATCCCCTTCCCTATTTTACACAACCTCCATACTTGTTCAGCTATTACTTACCTATTCTTTCAGCCCTTTGAAAACATTATATCAGTCCATAGTATCCATTTCTCCAACTCTACCATGGAAGTTCATATGACTAAAGTTTCCCTGCCACCTTGAACAATTGAATCTATACTCTCTTGCTAGCCCCTAAACCTGGGACTCACTTTGAAAATACGTATGCCCTTTCTTCATGTTGCTTTTCCTTCACATTTTTTCCCAGTTCACATTGCCACTTAGAGTTCACTTGCAATGAACTGAAGTCTAAAGAGTATTGCTGCTCTTGGCCATATTTATCCCATGTCTTCTCTTCCCTCCCTTCTAGGTCGCCCTGAGTCATTGGTGTGGGATGTGGGGGGGTGGGGGGGTGGGTGGGCGGCAATTAGAGTTGCCATATCCAGATTTGGAAACTTCTGGAGATTTGGGGATAGGACAATTTGGAGATGGTGCCTGGGAAGGACAAGGACCTTACTGGGGTACAATCAGTGGTGGGATCCAAAAATTTTAGTAACAGGTTCCCACGGTGGTAGGATTCAAGGCACCAATGGGGCTGAGCAGGGCACGATGGGGGAGTGGCTGGGCATTCTGGGGGCAGGGCATTCCTGGGCGGGGCTGTGGCAAGGACGCAGCCGCTGCACCGGTCCTTGGGCGGGAAACGAATGCATGCACGCGCAGGCTGCCATGCACACCGGTGCACCTCCTGCTAGACTGCTTCAAGTTCTGTGTGCTACTGCTGAGAGAAGAGGCGTAACTAAGGCAAAAATCATGTGGCAAAATCACCAATTAGTAACCCCCTCTCAGCACACACAAATAATTAGTAGCCTACTCTCAGGAACCTGTGAGAACCTGTTGGATCCCACCTCTGGGTATAATGCCACAATGTCCACGCTCCAAAGCATCCATTTTATCCAGGGGAACTGATCTCTATAGACTGGAGTTAATCTGTAATTCCAGGGGATCTCCAGGTCTCATCTAGATGCTGGTAGCCCCATTCCCCTCCATTAATTGTCTCCCTGTTGTTCAAGTGTACAGTGTAAGTGCTCATTTCTTTGGTATAGGGACCTTTATGTGTGATTCGTGTCATTTTGAAGGTGCCATAAGCATAGATGTCCATTGTGTATCATTCTGGATGTTCTTGCAGTTATCTGCTTTTAGAAACTGTAGCATACATTGCCCTCTTACAAAAGAACGTTTAGGTCCATCTCTGAGACTGCAGTACCCTTTCAGATGGCAACGTTGCACATGAGTCTTTTCATTTACTGTTCATTGACTCAATGATTAGAATGGAAGAGACTGATAATGTTAAAGGGGTCATTTTGCTTGATGCATTTGGTCAAAAAGGCACACTTCTTTTTAGATTTCACAGTTCCACCTGCTATCCTTTTCATTGCTGGGAAATTGCAATGGAGCACAACTCCTAAAAAATCTAACTGTACTTGAGAAATTATGATTGATTTTTTTTATTTCTCCCAAATTTCAAGGCTTTTAAACAAATGGAGTGTCAGCAGCAAATGTACATGTATTACTTCCTAGGGAACATAGTATCATTACATAAACTACCAAGTTACTTTCAGATTTCCCCAAAGAACGGATAGTTTGAATGTTTACATTGGTCTAATTCTCACTTTCGACAGGGGCTCTTTACATCACTTTGACAGAGATTACAAAGGTGTTATGTTGTTGTTTTTGAAAGACCTGTTGAAATTGCTGAAATGGTTTCAGTATAAATCAAGAATATATTTGCAGCTGGATCAGGCTGTTGCATAAATCAATAATATATTAACAAGAAAGACATGCAGATATACCAGATTTTGTTTACCCTACTTCCAGCTGATGAATTGTTTTTGAAAATTCACAAGTATGAAGTTTACATTGGATTGAAGTCAGTGGTACATCAGTTGCTGATTTTGAATTATGCCTTATAGATACACTGGAACTGCTTAGGTGCTAAACTACTCTCCTCCACCAGTGGCGGAGCACCAACGGGGTTGACAGGGCGGCAATGCCCTGGGTGCCGCTGTGGCAGGGGCGCTCTGGGGCGGTGCTGCGGCAGGGGCGCAGGGCATGCACATACCCCAGGCGCCGTTCCCCCTTGCTCCACCCCACCCGCTCCCTTCCAATAAATCTAAGCAGGAACATTCATAAATGGAACCTGATTAGGGAGAAAAGTTGAATAAATAAATTAGTAAAATGAGAAAATAACTCTTTGGGGACTCTTTGCACCTTTCTGCACTGTGCACTTTAATAAATGTTTGCACTTTGTGCCTGATCATAAAAAGCAGCTGGGATACAGGGGTTTTCCCATAGCGGAGGCTTCTCACACTGCACCCAATTTGTTCTCTTTGAATTTTAGAAGGTGAGCAACAGCCAGGGGCATCAAGCTGGCTCACATTTCACACCCAGCTCTGACACCTGCAAGCAGGAAGGAGTACAAATGGAGCTGATATATTGTTAGGGTTGTCAACTCTGGGATGGGAAATTCCTGGAGATCTGGGGAAGCAGCCTGGGAAGAAAAGGGTATTATGTTATAGAGTCTGCTGCCCAAAGCAGTTCCTCTCCAAAGCAGCTGTTTCTCTAGGGTACTGATATTCATAGTTTTGAGATCAGTTGTGATTTTAGGGGAAAGAGGTTCCTCAACAGTGCCCCTCTCTTGTTCTCTGGTCATGCCCAGCTCTTATGCCTGCAAGCAGGAAGGAGAAAAAAGACACAACTGATTTGTCCAGGGTCAACCTATGTTTGAAAGATCTGGACCTAGCTACCTCCACACTCTAACTGACTTTCAAATAAAACACACATAAATTGGCATGCAGGAGTGGCAGTGGGGTGGATGGAAAGGGACATTTCGACCATTTCTATGCTGCTTCTCCATAAAGCCTGCTCAAGATTGCTCACAATGTATAAGACCATAAGAACATATTATAGAAGAACATAAAACAACCAAAAAGTTGTAACAATTAATGATAGGCTGATTCCGCATGGGCCAAAAACAGTGATGTGAAAATGATGTGAAAACGGTATAAACCCTTTTATACCGCTTTAAACCCTTTTACACTGTTTTCACACTGCTGTTTTTGTGCCATGCGGAATGAGCCATAGAGAAACTGGCTTTTCTCAGCTGCTTCAATTTTATACTGCAAACTTCATAGACTTCAAATCAAGGCACAGCCACATTTACTTGTGAGCAGTGGTGGGATTCATCAGGTTCGCACCACTTCGGCAGAACCGGTTGTTAAAATGGTACTTGTATACAACCAGTTGTTAAATTGTTTGAATCCCACCACCAGAACCGGTTGTTAAATTATTTGAATCCAACCACTGCTTGTGAGTATACATGCTTAGGAATGGACTGAATGATATAATGTCATACCAGCTGCTGCTCAGGTAGTTTATCACAATTTTTATTTCTGTAGGTCCAGAAGGAGGACAAGTAAGAAATTCTGAATAAATCGACCACAATTTACAGCCTCCACTTCCATGTTTCTGAGAACTGAAGCATCATGAACAATGGCTGTGATACTTGGCTGCAAATCATAGCTTTAATCTGATTCTTGGTAGCCAGGAGTTCAGAAGGATAGTTGATGCCAGGTTTAAACAAGACTTTCCATGAGGGAAAACCGTTGCCAATTTGATTTTGTCATACACTGACAAATTCTAGTTTATTTGAGGATATAGATATCCTCGAAGTGCTGCAAAACATTTTCCATTACAGCAAAGCAACTCTAGAAATAATTGAGCGAAGATGGTCTTCAATTATTCCACTTTTCCCTCATTCTTCTTCCAGTTCCAGCAAGCCTGGGTCTATCAGTTTACTGCAATGATGATAAAATGTTTAAAAATTACAGTTTAACAAAAAAAATTACAATTTCTTTTTTTGGGTATGATGTGAACACTATCCCAGCTTTTGAAATCTGTTTTGCCTTCTTCAAACAGCAAGAACATTTATTTTGTGCCTTGGTCCTATGATAAACAACATACTCCAAAGTACCAAACAGTTCTCATTCATCTGCTAGATAACGAAAAACCAGGACTAACTTTTACAAACAAACAAACATATCTATTTTAGCCATCCTTGCATACCATAATTACAAGTCTTACCAATGGAATGTCACTCTAAGACAGTGGTGTCAAATTCACGGCCCTCCAGATGTTATGGACTACAGTTCCCATCATCCTCTGCCAGCTGGCAGGGGGTGATGGGAACTGTAGTCCGTAACATCTGGAGGGCCATGAGTTTGACACCTATGCTCTAAGACATCCATTGTAGACTAAATTCAGGTCCTCATATTACCCTCAAATAAGATTGCGGGGGGGGGGGGGGGGATCCCATAATGAACTGCAAATGATTAAGCGATCTCAGTATCAAAGCTTACCTTCCCAGTGTGCCAAAGGTTCATTTGCATCAACCGACTGCAGCTTAGCAACGAACACACAGCATTAAATCACCCAAAATGTTTATGATGCCAGTGCTTATTCATACTGTTCAAAAGGTCTGCATTCTGTTCCAAAGATATTATCATTTATTATATCAAACCTTAAACGCAAGAGTCATTTCTTAAGTGAAATCAACTACCATCTCTTGGTTCTTGAATTTGTACTGTCAATGAACTCTACATCTTAACCCTCCTGGACTTAATTCTACTTCCATATAAGGCAAAAAAGTGTATTTTGAGTGAAACTTGACCGAACAATAAAGCTCTTAATAATCATGAAATAGATTAAACATAGGACTGTCTTCTTTTGAATAACTAGGGGGTAGCTATCACTGTGAAATCTGTAGTATTACTACTTTCACACAGCTGTGGAAAAGCACAGGGGATATCTTTGGTACCAAAGACAGTAACAGAACCCTAAATTTTGGTACCCATCCCAATCTCAACCTCAGCCATCCAGTTCAGAAAGTACTATGGTTGGTAATCCAGGAGAGAAATCCTGGAGAATTAACAAGGTTGCGCAAGCCTTTTCCAGGAAAAATGTCATCTGCTCAGGGAGGCCAAGATGGTGTCAGTCCCAAATTTAGGCCTGACACTGTATTTAAACAGGTCTGTAAAAGGCAAATTCCATAAAAAGCCTGGAACTGTCTGGTCACTACTCACTTGAATATGTTGCCCCAACAGGTAATGTTCACCGCAGTACAATAATTATATTACTTTGGAACCAAGGATGGCTTTTTCAGAATTGTTTTTTTCAGAGTGGTTGGAACTACCCTTGCATTCAAAGATGCATTTACTGTGTCCTATCTAGAACAAAGTAAATGGACCCATCTAGAAACCCCCTCCCAACCAAATTTAGCTAGCCAAGATGGGCAAGAGTTGAGGATATCAGCTGCAGTCCCCCAGACAACTTGCTGAGACTCTGGCATCAGTAATGGAAATTCATCCAAGCAATTGCAATTAAATTGTGCTGTCATAAAATTACTGTATGAAATTAAACTGTGAAATTATATTGACTCATAAATTGAGAGCCAGGGAACATCCCACCCCTCACCACAGTGTGGTGGTGAAAGAGGAGGGGAAGGTGGTGCCCTAACCAGTGGGCCATGGGAGGAGACTATAGAGTTGCCAGGGCCACAGCTGTAGCCCCATGCAGGCACACAGCTTCTGAATGGCTATTAGAACTCTGCCCCAGCAAGTGATGTGACCATCTCATGCCCATGCTAGGTTTCACTCGCTACTCAGAAGTTGCATGCCTTCATCATTAAGCAGCTGTGGCCTTGGCAACTCTGTGGCCCCCTCCTGACATCTATTGTTAAGCACACTCCCTTCACCACCTCCTTCAGGAGTAGATAGTGGTGGAGGCATGGATATTCCCTGTACCCCGCCACTGGAAGAGTCTCAGTCACGGTTCATTTGCCCTATTTCATCTGCAAAATCTTTTGCAAAATGCCACTGTACCTCAAGATTTTAACAGGGGTCCCTCTACAGGTAAAATGGTGCACACCCCTGCAGAGAAAAGCTTTTCTTTTTGAATGCCAGTTATAACAGTTGCGAAAAGCAAACTGTTCCTCTTACACAAGATTTACACGTTGATCAAGAAAACATAGCATTCCATTGCTGTATTCAGAAAAGATGCTGACATTTTAGCTGTAGCTAGAGTGTAGAACTAAAGAAAGAGAATCTTACATTAGAATTACAATCAATTTGTAAACATACACTCTGAGCTTCACATGTCAATTGTAATTCAAATCAATATTCCTTGTTTTTAAGTTAATACATTTAGGATCAGCACATGAATGCGAAACCGAAAGATGTTTTGGTTTGGGAAGATTTAATATGTAAGATTAGGGTTTTCAGAATATACTTCACTGCTTTGTTACTGTCCCCTTAAATAATACTATTAGTATTACTGCTATTATTTCTACTGCTGCTGCTGCTGGAAATATCACAAGCAGGGCATGGATGTGATATTAGCTGCCCATTTGCTGTCCTTCCACTTTATGGCAAATTCTTGCTAAACATGAATCTATCATTTTTAACTCTCCTAGCAAATAACTGCTGATGGACCAATCCTTTGCAACCATCAGTTTTTCAGTCCTGTGTATCCCAAAGAACTGCTAAAACAATAAATGATTGATGGTGTTCCTGTATCCTGTGCCATTTTTCAGAACAAGTACAGAGTCTTGGGGATTTTTCTAAACTTAAGCCTGGTTTCTTGAAAAGCAAAGTTGCTGCAGAAGCTAAAAGTATATTCTTGTTATGCTATTTTTCTGGTGATTCTTATCCTTTTTACACAGATCTGATCATGCCACTTTGATCTCGACATCAGTAAGCCTCAAAAACTACTGCAGTGTAATCTGAGTGGGAGTGGCCCTTGATGACTTTTAAAAGATTCCACCAGTTCAGAATCCAGCCTGAATCTTTTAGTCTGTGGCTGGGCACAGAGCTCAGATTCCATCACTAATACAATAGCTGCACTTGCTACCAATTTTCTTCTGGATTCCATTCAAAGGGCTGACACTAATTTTTTGCTCACTAACTTGAAGAACTGTCTCATTCTCCCTCTTTAGGAGTCCACTGCCTACTGAGATCTCCTGAACAGGCATTCCTGATGGTTCCGTCTCACCATCAAAATAAGCTTGTGATGATGAGAAACAAAGTGTGGTCACACACACCTTATGGAACTTCCACCCCATAGGTAAGAAAAGCAACCTTGTTTCCTTAGAGGTTGCAGAATTTTATCTACAGCTGGGATGATAAGGTAACTAGGGAAGTGGCTTCACCTGCATGTTGTTTACTTTTATTTATTTATGTTACTTACAGTCCACCTTTCTCACTGGGAATCAAGGCAGATTGCACAGAGCTAGTCAATACAATTGATGGATAGGACATTCAATAAAAATCACTGGGAAAGGCTGTTGTTCCAAGAGGTATGAGGGTGGATTCCAGATTCCTGTAAGTTCTTGCTACGTAAGATAACAGGAAATCTGATAAAACAGGAATTTGGATAATTTAAATTTTGAATCTGTAGCAATCTAGTCTAGCTTGAATTGTTTAATACAAGGTCAGGGATCCCAGTCACTGAGGAGAAAGGGAAGTATGGTGGTAGGAGAAGACATTAACAGATAAAAGTTCTGAGATATGGACAAGCTAGGTCTTCTTCTAATCTTCATCCCATCCTTAGATATGCTGGTGGTGAGGCTAGGAAATGTAACTCTTCTCTGACATTGATGCTGTGCAATGCCAGGTTCATCAATAATAAGACCAAAACTGTACAGGACTTCTTTGTGGAGCATAAGGTAGACCTGGTGTGTGTGACAGAGACATGAGTGAGGGACGGTGAAATAGTCGCTGTAGGAACTGTCCCCCACCCCTGAGTTTCAGCAATCCTGAACGCAGGGTGAAGGGTGGTGCTTCTCTTTCAGGGTACTTTCCACTCTGGAAATTCCAGGTATTGAATATGTAGGCCTGGTGTGGGGCACTGAGAAGAGTTTGGCTATCTGGTCTGTGTGTAATCTGCCAACACACCAGCAGGGTGCTGAGGCTGTTGGAGGGGATGGCTTACTGGGCTTTGGAGTTCCCTAGACTATTAGGCCGTTTCTGCACGGCCCCCTAGCGCCCCTACGCCGGCAGGAGTTCCGTCGGCGTGGGGGCGGGAGCCTGCTCGCACGCAAGCGTGCGAGCAGGCAACGGGGAGGCCGGCAGAAGGCAGGGCGGCTCCACACGGAGCCGCCTCTGCGCCCTCCCCCACTGTGTCTTCCTGTTGCCTGCGGGCGCCGAGCCCGCCATCGCTGCCCTCCGACCTCCAGGAGGTCGGAGGCAGTGTGGGCGGGGCCGCGACGGCTTACAGGCAGGAAGACACAGTAAGTGGGGCGGGAGAAGCGTCTTTCCCGGCGCGGTTCGCACCGCGCCGCAGGGAAGACGATCCCTCAACAACAACCCTTTAAAGGGTTGTTGTTTAGGCTTGACGCCGCCCTGGGGAGGGAAGAGGCGTCAGGGTCGCTGCTGCTGGGCGCGGCAGCAGCGGCGCCTGTGCGAACGGCGGCCTGGGGGCACCTTTTTTGGCGCCCCCAGGCCGTCGTAAACGGGCCGTGCAGATACGGCCTCAGTCTTGGGGGGTTTCAATACCCACGTGGATGCTGCTGCCTCCAATTAAGTCTTAAATCTGGTGTCTTCCATGACAGTATTAGGACTCTCCCAAGTTGTATCAGCTCTCACATATAATGCAGGCCACACCCTGGGTTTAATTTTTATGAGAGTGTTGAAAGTGATTACGAAAATTCCAGTCAGATCACTATGCTATGAAAGCCTGTCTAAGCATCCCATCTCCTCCCTGTATGGGCAGTGAGCTGATTTTTGTTCGCCCATGGAGACTTACAGTTCCTATTGGATTCCAGAATGCTCTGCAGATTTGATGTCTCCCAGCAACTCATTAGATGAACCAATAGAGGACTGGAATAACTGGCTCTTGAAAGCCATTGATGAGATAACTCCCTGTCCTCCACTTCACCCCCATAACAAGCTAGTTTCATAGTATTAGCAGGAGCTAAGGAGGAAGATATAGTAACTAAGATGGCTCGAGTGAAGTTGGCAGAAAACTTGTGATGAAGTGCAAAGAACATCTTATAGGATTCTTATGAAAGTCAGTAAGGTGGCAGTAAAGACTGCAAAAAAAGATTATTTTCTAGTAAGTATTGCATCTGCTACCTCTCACCTGGTGCAATTGTTTAGGGTAATTAGACAATTGATGGCCCTATGGGAGAGGCCGCAAAATGGTAGACATTGGCACTTATCTATGAGGCATCTGTGAACTTTTTTGCAGGTAAAATCTTTTCACTCTTCCAGGACCTGCCTGCCAAATTAGATGCAGTAAGTGGTCTAGAGGCCCCTTGGCCCCTTTAGGTCCTTTTTGGGACCACTTCAATTGGCTCTCCCAGGAAAAAAGTGGACAGAGTCCTAAGAGCTGTAAAGTCTACTTGCCTCTTGGACCCATGCACATCTATTATGTGATAGTCAGTACCTTAAACTGAGCTCACAAATTGATGAGCAGTGACTGGAGTGACTACAAAGTGGGAGTAATATATGTGCTCTGTCTAGCTCCTGATACTGGTCAAGCTACAGCATTCTGTACCAACTGGAGTTCTGGAACTGCTTTTTAGAGGAGGTCAACATACAGTGTATTCAGAGGCTGAGTGAGGGGGAATTGTGCCTGGGGCACGCACATGCCCTGCGCCCCTGCCCCTGCCACGCCCTGAAACACCCCTGGAACACCCCCTCCACGTCCCCTCTATAGCCTGGCCATGGCTCCACCACTGCTCTGCCCAGGGTATCGCACCCCCCTGTCCCATGTGTGCAACACCACTGAATGTATTACAGTAGTCTAATCTTGATGTTATTGTGGCATGGATCCAGGTGGCCAGATCAGCCATATCAAAGTAAGGCACCATTGTTTGGACTAGGAGAATTAGAAGAAAGCCTTTTTTGCTGTTGCATTAACTTGCTTTCCTGCAGTAATGTCAGGTTCAGTTTAGAGAGAGCCAGCATGATAGAGTTGTTATGGGGATGGACACTAATCTGGAGAACTGGGTTTGATTCCCCACTTCTCTATATGAGTGGTGAAGTCTCATCTGGTGAATCAGGTTTGTTTCCCCACTCCTACACACAAAGTCTGCTGGATGTCATTGGTCTGGTCATAGTTCTCTCTGAACTTTCTTAGCTCCACTTACCTCATAAGGTGTCTGTTGTGGAGAGAGGAAGGCAAAGAGTTTGTCAGCCACTTTGAGACTCCTTACTGAAGAGAAAAGTGAGCTATAAATCCAAACTCCCCCTCTTTTTCTTAAACTGAGCTCTTAACTAAGTCAGCAAGGTTCACCAGAAATGGGGAGTACAATGTCCTTCAAGATTTCCACCTTCTCAACTAGTTTCATTTTGTCTTTTAAAATGGGCTCACTCTTAGCCACTTTACTACAGCAGCCAGACAACTATTCTACTGCATCTGCATATTGATGTCAACCAACCTCAAAACTATGATTGGGATTTGGTTCTAAAGCACTTTAGGTAGAGATTGAAAAGCATGGGGGATAGAATTGCACCCTGTGGAACTCCACAGGATAGTTCTCACTGTGATCATAACTGATTTCTGATAGCATTGTATTAATAATGCTGATCCTGACATTAAAACATTATTTGTCTGGTTAGAGCTATTGAAATTGTTTGAACGCATATTTGTATTTATTATGCACTTTTTGTAAGGACATAAATGAGTGAATAAATAAATGGATAAATAATTGAATGAATATTTTGTGCTCTGCTAACATATAAGGTAGGTTTGTATCTGCTATTCAACTTGCATCCAGTTCTTCCCCTAAGAAACTCAAAACAGCTTCCTGATAACTGCCAGGCACTTTCCAGCCCTGGAGCATTACAGTTTATATTCATTTGCTTCAGTTGCAAAATGTGTAGTGTGATCTTATGCATGCTTCCTTGGAAGCAGATCCCACTATTCGATGGAGCTTCCCTCTACTTAAATGTCCATAGCGCTACAGCCTACTTACCTTCAGCAGCAAAAATGTATTGTGCTCAGGCCAAGCTATCATTCTTCCTGATGCAATGCTGTAACCAGTGGCTTATTAGTTAGTGTTAATATTTATCTAGATGTCAGCACACTGCCTCGATTCATATTACCTTTTAAGTCCACGATTACAAAGGAATAATTTTGACAGGCATGCAGTTGCCAAACTCTTCATAGCCAGCCCTACAACCTCAGTATATAGAAATGATTGTTCAACGCAGCAGAAATGAAAGCTGAGAAACATGTCTGTAAATAATCAGGCAGGGCAGGACTAAAAGAGTTTAATACAATGCAACTCAGTGTTTCTTCTGGGGTGTTCCTTGAGCTGGATCCTCATGTTCCCTGACACAGAAGCACATACACAACACAAATCGATATAAAACACATTGGGTTTGATATGCTGAAGTAGCACAGACACATAGCGACAATGACAATTGTAGCTCTTGTGAGTGTAACTAATACTTCCAAGTGCAGAAACATAAGAGCAAAGAAAAGATGTAATTATTTGATAGCTGGATGCAAATTTCATGGTGCAGCATTAGTGCTTCTATTTAATTAGAGATGTTATCAAAGTTCAAAATATGAATTTATCCAGCTCGTAATGCCTGGCTATTTCATGAATTAAACAGCATTTTCTCCTACATTCGTTCTTTATTTTGGAATTGGAAGTGCAATTCGGATACACTTGAACTGAAATTAAACCCAAAATTAGCTGTTTCATGTCAGCTTGGGGTTGTTCCCAGGAATAATGGTAATTTGTCTCCCAGAATTTGGGGAACATTTCCTAGTGTTTTCAAGTGAATGCCATAGAATTACAATTCTATTTTGCCTACGGCCTGGGCTATGTGCCGGTAGTCATTTTGCACCAGAGGTTCTTGAACATCTGAGAGCCGCAGGTTCCTACCCCTGCTAGAATTATTAGGGGTAGGGGAACTCATGACTCCTCAGGTGTTCCAGGAACTACAATTCCCATCCAACCTCTGTCAGCATGGCCAATTGGCCATGCTGAGTGAAAACAATGGGAATATAGGTGCTTTCCAAGGCCTTGACCAATTATAGAGACAGGTGTTTCATAGTAAGGACGAGATATGGCAATAACATCATCAGAACAAACCTGACCTCTCAGGGAAGAATGCCAAGAAGGGAGTCTAGAGACCCAGTGTAGAAAAGCCTTGACAATCAGTAAGAAGAAGACAGGGTGGCAACAACTACATGCCTTTGTGAAGATTAGAAACTGTCCAACCCATTACCAATAGATATAACTTGTAGAGGCCCAGGAGAGGAACCATCTAAGCATCACAAGAATATCCAACTTCACAGAAGTTATGATTCAAGGATGGGAGTTTTGTTGAAGGGCCAGAAGATATTCATATGTAATCATGTACATTGTAATCATTATTTGAAACTTGTAATCATTATTTTAAAATAATATTTTGCTAAGATAAAAAGTAGTGAGAATGAACTAATATTCCTTATATGTTCTAAAAAGTTATTTTAAGCCCAGGTAATCTTGTATAATGTTTGAAGTTATAATAAGTTAGCCAAGAATGTGCACCCTTATCAAATGGGATAGTTAGTTACTGTTAGGAGAGATCTTTAAAGACCTATAAATAGGGGAAATTGTATTGATCAAGCAAGAGCTTCTTCTCACAAAGTGCTCCTTGCCTGTGACCTTCTTGCTTCTGTGGTAAGAAACTCTAACAGACTGATGTAATTACTCTCCTGTAAATTTCGTTGTGCGTGCACAATGACAATAAAATGCTTATGCTTAATTATCTATGTAACAGTGATGGATAGTGTAATGCTTTGTTGATTTAGTCTGTGCTAAGGATGGAATAATTATGCTTTAATAAAAAGAGCTTTAGGAGATGGCAGCCCTTCCAGGGACTTCTCTTACAGGATTCACTTGCCTACTATACCCAAATAAACCTATTGTATTACTGGGTTGTACCTCTGGCTAGAAATTAAGTGATCTGTATAGAAAGTTAACTGGACAACCGGGATTTCTAGAGTACACAGCTATACCTGACTAAGGCCTGACTCAGATGGCAACATCTCACTAACAATGAGCTCAGAAGATCCAATAAAGGAGAATATGGGAAAAATTGCACTTAATAGAGTGAGTGGCAGGAAGGATGGGGGATGGGGACCACAAGTAGATTATTACTTGATCAGTGGAGCGTCCATCGGAGGATTTAGAGAGAGACAGAGATGGTCTCATAAGTACATTGGTCCCAGACTGCTCTATTGGCCCTATATCCCTATGCAGTCATAATAGAATTGTGGTCATCTGGCACAAGAAAGTTTAGTAGCAACTCTACTGATCAGTGCAGTCACAGTGCATAGGCATCATTTTTGCCTTTGCATTCACTTGGCTTTGGATAAGATGTCTGTGAGGCACTTTGAAGAGACAAGAGGCAAATATCTGGCATGAATGATTTAATATCACCTCTATCTTAAGGACTCGCTTATTTTCGGATCTTATTCCTAATTCCACTGAAGGCCAAAGGATAAAGATGGTTTATTTTTTAGTTCCGTTATACTCTACCTTTCTCATTGAGACTCCAATCTGAAGAAAATTATAAAACAACACAATAAAGATCAGTAAACAATACAATAAAATTGGATTAGGCAGAGATCAGAAAAACAATGCAGTATAATATATCCAGTTAACAATGCTGTATTGTGAAGGGACTGCCAAAATTTTCCCCCAAACAGTTAGGATTTAAGACTATAACTCTGGTCCCTTTATTTATTTACTATATTTATGCTTCGCCTAAAAAGGTTTAAAGGGTAACTGTTTCATCTGAAGCCATTTCTTGATAACACCGCCATATTTTTGATCCATGTAAAGAAAATGTGAAGGTGGGATAATTGTAGTAAGGGTTTGTAGTCCTTCCAGTATCCCGGTTGCAGAATTATTCTTCTATTTGAGCATTTAACATACCAGCAAGTAAAATTTGATGCCTGCCATTTTATGTTTTTTTGAAGGCTTCGAGCTGAGACTGCGGATTTGGAAGAATCTCCAGCTGCTGGGGTTTCTTTTGCTATTTTGCTAACTTGAGTTGACATACAGTTTTAGTGTGCATCACAAGCAACAGAAATTTTATGGTGACCTTTACTGGAAATCCTCATAAATATTGTTATAAATTGTTATAAATTGTCATAAATATTGTTATTTACCAATTTTCCCCTAATCTGGGACTATAGAATGTTTCACTGCAGCCACATAAAAATAATAAACATTTGTCATGACCAAAAATGATAAGCATTTGTCATGACCAAATCTCAATGCTCTGACTAGAATGCTCCATAGTGCTCCTATAATTCAATCTCCAAGTCAGTTTCTGAGGCCCCTGATATCAGCTCCTGTTGCCATAGTCCTGCTGGGGCCATCTCATGGCTTCACCTAGATCAGGGGTAGGGAACCTGCGGCTCTCCAGATGTTCAGGAACTACAGAATTCCACTTCAGCCCCACCACCAGCATGGCCAATTGGCCCATGCTGATAGGGGGGGGCTGAGTGGGAATTGTATGTCTCTTGTAATCATCTGGAAGAGAGAGCCGCAGGTTCCTTACCCCTGACCTAGATTGACCTTCTGATGGGTATGAATCCGATTTAACCCCATATTGTAAATGGCCCCCCATCCTCCACCAATGGCAACCCTATTTGTGTTGTTAATGTGCATTAAGTAATTCCTCTACATTTATGATTTCATTTTACCATGCTACTCTTTGAAAGCAGTTGCTGAAGGGCAACACACTGTTCAAAAGGGCAGAAACCATTTGGGGTTTCTGACAATATTCAGCTTGTTGGGCTCAGACCCACTCACGTTTCATGTGCTGCTCCTTAAAGAGCACAGAGCACGTGTGTCTTTCCTTTGCAACTGTTTTCAAGGCTGATTTTCCACAGTAAAAATGCCCCGTGCTATATCCAACAGTGCAGCTGCTGCAGCGCTCTTTACCCTGCTGTTGACTTCGCACTGCCCCCTGGTTCTCCTCCACTTGCACTGCAAGGTCTTCGGCAATTTCCACAAATCTCCCCCCTCTCCCACTCACTTTTATCAATTTTAGTTGACTCTAAACAAAATAGGCACTGGGAATTGGTGCCCTCACCCCCCGTCTAAACTCCTTGTGTGTGCAAGAGAATCGCTGCCCTCCAGTTCGCAGGGTCTTCACACGCCGCTTCTCTGCAAGGTTTCTCACATTTTTGCAAGGTTTTGCAAGGTTTCTCCCTCTGTGCTTTTAATTCCACTGCAGGTGGGGGAAGGACCTGTTCATTGGAGGGGCAGGCCAGAGTGGCGAGGAAGGAAAAATGACCTCGTTCTGATGCCAAGGAGGTTTCTCAGCAGTGGAAGCCACCGGAGCAATGGAGGAGCATTCCAAAAAGTCCCCAACCTTTGCAGTCTGGAAAGTCCTGTAGCAAAGCCACTGCTGCGGGGCTCTGCTGGGGCAACAGCATGCCAGACATGCTGCAGCGCTGGGTGCTGTGGGGAACTCCCCATTGTACCGGAGCATTCCCTGTGCCAACAATGGGGCACTTTTAACATTCAAAATCAGCTAGAAGCCAAGTCAAGCTGCTTGCTTACAAGGAGACAATGGGTCAAATCTGTGGCAGCAGAAGCTGGATTTTCTTTCTCACCCATTTCACTGTGCAGCTTCCTCAGCCTGTACCACAGTGTAGACATAAGGTCACCTAACAATATCTACAGCCTGGGTCACATGAAGAAACAGAACCTTTTTGCTATTTACTTTGCCTGGGCAGCTCTGAGTAAAGAAATACCTGGCAATTTTGGAGGTGGAGCCTAAGAAGGGCGGGGTTTGGGGAGGGATTTCAGTAGAGTGTAATGCTACAGAGTTCACCTTTCAAAGCACAATTTTCCCCAGGGTAGATGATCACTGTTGCCTGGAGATCCGTTGTAATCCCAGGAGATCTCTAGCTGCCACCTGGAACCTGGCAACCCTAACCAAGCTACATTCTTTGTCCTGTTCCTGTCTCTGACCTCTGGCCTTGTTCAGGTGCTGTCACATTTAAAATCAAGAATTAGCAATGTTATTACCAGTTCTGTTTATTCTGTCTTCTTCCTTTGAAGCAAGGAATATCTGTCATGGCTGACACTGTGCTTTGGGTTGTGGCTGAATGTCAAGACATGTTCTAACACGATTTTTAGATTTTTCTTTCTTCTATGAAGACTGGAAAACAAGATAATTTTTTGAAAAACAGTTACACATTACCCCAGCCTTTGGAATACACAGGTATTTTGACATTTGTGTGATTCTCTGGTTGATTCCCATAGAGATCCTGCAAAAAGATGAGATTATATGACCTTTAATATGAGAAAAATATTAATAGCGAGTTGCACTATAAACGATTTTAAAGGATGTAATTTTCACTCATTCTAAGAAGAAAACAAAATCCATATTCTGCAACAAAGTGTGGGCATATAGGGAGCAATAGGCTCACCAAGATAGACATAAGCACGTGCTGTCCTTCGGTTTCCAGACTTTCATCCATGATGCGTGTTCTAGCAACATATTCTCTCCTGACGTTTCCACCTGCATCTGTAATGGCGTCTTTGGAAGATCCTCTGAAGATGCCAGCCACAGATGCAGGTGAAACGTCAGGAGAGAATGCTGCTAGAACACGGCCATACAGCCCGGAAACCACACAGCACCCAAGTGATTCCGGCCGTGAAAGCCTTCGACAATACATAGACATAAGCGTTAACCAAAAAACAAACAAAACCCCACAAACAAAACCCCACTGTAACCTATAATATATTTTTCAGCTGAAACAGTTACTTAGCACAAAGACAAATAAGCCTTTAGAGTCCGATTTGACCAGTGACACAATTTATTGCCAGGGATATTATTAAAAATGTGGCAAGCAACATGTTTCCACATCTCAGCTTCTGCATATTTTTTCCTCTCTTCAGGGGAAGAATGTTGAATATTTGTTCAAAAGCTGGCTTAAAAAACCCAACAACACACAACAAACCACTGGTGAAAATTAGTCCCCAATGGCATAGACAGAAAGCCAAGCTTCTTTCTATAATGGGGCCGCCAGTTGCTTGTATCGCCACTATTAAAAGCAGGAAAAATGGTCACATTCTGTGCAGAAACTGTGGCCTTAATTCTTTTTTTAAAAAAACAAACGAGGAGACCTAAAGCATTTTCATCATCAAGAAACTGTAGTAAGTCCATCTTTTGTGGGGCTTATAATTTATCAAATGTGGAACCGTTTAGGTTTCTTGAAAAAAAAAAAGTTAGAACCTGGAAGCTTTTTCCTTGCTGAGCAGTCTATCTCTTTGCTAATAAACCATGTCATTTCGTGTTGTTTAGTTAAGGACTTTTTAAAGCTTTTCTTTTATCCCTGTTATTTAAGTTCTCTAAATCCTCTGACCACATCCACTTCACAGTTTCTTTCTTCTTATATGGAAAACTCCTTATCCACCCCCCCCCCCCATTGCTTCCCTTTCTCCCACCCACTGCAGAGATTCTTAAGCTATGTGAGACTGCTGGAAAATTTAATACTTCTAAAAATAATGATTTGCTGTTGTTCAAGGGAAGCAGGCAGCATTTGTATAATTTTCACATTTACTCATTACTTTCTTTTCCAGCAGTGGTGCCAATGGCATTAAAAACAACAGCTCAGTAATATAAAGAAACAATATATTAAAAGCATCCATTAAAATAAACGCAGATAAAACACTTAAAAGCATTTGTAAATAAAATGTTTTTATGCTGTCTCTGGCTTGTGTTACTCTCCCAGCTTTTACTTGAAAGATTCAATCTTTTAAAGTTGATTTCTATGGTTTGTGTCTAGGTCGGGGCTTTTAATATATTCCAAACCGCTGTACGTTTTATTGCTATTTTGTGCCAGTTGTGTTTGCCCTCAGGGCTGGTTTTGGGCAGCCCCATTCAAAGGGTTGGGCGCCTGGCTAAAGTTCCACTGGTTGAACTAAAGTAAGTGGGAGGACGGGGGGGGCAGGGGCCCATGGGGGTGCCATGGGGGGAGCGGGCTGCCTGCCACCCCACCCCTGCACTTACCTCAGTTCAGTCGGTGGCCCAGCCAGGCTGCTTTTTCAGCCAGCTGCTCTTTGCAGGTAAGTGGGAGGGGGGGTGCAAGGTCCCCCCCCCACTTACTTTAGTTCATCAGAGGCTCAGGCAACCTGCTTTTTCAGCTGGCACCATTTTGCCCCAGGCACCATTTCCTCTCCCTACACCACTGGGCTGCAGGAATGCTGGCACAATGTTCAGCACCGTGTTCCATCATGTGGAGTGCCATTGTGGCTACCTGCTGGTGGATCCACCCCTCCACTGGGTCAAATACCCTGGGGAGGCCAAATCCACCAGCGCAACCCTATGCTACTCCCAACGGTGGATTTGCCCCCTCCTTTGGATTGGGCTACAAGTCTTGTTGATAATATTGCTATGTTTATTTCAAATATCATCTCCCCTCACACTTTTTTTAACTTCAATGTTTTCTACCATTCTAACCTCAGCATCATACCTTAGTACAGTTGCCACTTGAATATCTTTCACGATTACAACAGATCTCCAGATAACTAAGACAAGTTCCCCTGGAGAAAATGACTGCTTGGGAGGCTGGACTCTATGACATCATCCTCTATTGAAATCCCTCCCCTTCTCAAACCCTGTCCTCCACCTGCAAAATCTCCAGGCACTTCCCAATCTGGGGCTGGCAACTCTATGCCTTAGACAGCTTTTGTTGCCATGGACGAGACAGTTTGAACTGTTCTCTACTTCTGTAATCATAGCCCTACTGCCTTGTTTATTGGCATATCTTGATGTCTGACTGAACTGGTGTTCATATTTTGTAATCTGTCTTAAGTTTCAGTGACAAAAGCAGACTATAAATAAAGCACAGGGTTTACTGGACCATTCAAACAGTGCATAGTTCTAATGTTTCTGTATCTTACCTGCAACATATTTTTATATCTTTCCTTGGGTTCTTTTTATGTCTTTGTATAGCATAACCAATGCATCGTCTTTATTATGAAAAGGCCTCTTGAAGTTCATCTGGCATCTATATAGTTGGTTTTTAGGTTACAGGCCAACACAATTTATTCTCTCAGGCATCTCATTGAGATTTATGTTCTTCTCCTGTTGTCTCCAAGGCCTGGAATGTATTTGCCCAGGGGAGGGAATTACCAGATCCCAGTCCCAATTTCCTAAGGCGCTGGGGAGCAGGAGAGAAAAAATAACCTCTACATAGTGACCCTCTAGAATTTTCCCTAATGCTCTGTGGTAAAGATCATTGTAATTTTCACCAGTTCCCTCTTCTTGCAGGAGGGCTACTTGAAGAGTGGCCAGGAGGATCATTGGGAGTGAGCTTCAAGTTCAAAGGCAGACAGAAATTATGCCTAATTTTTTAATAATAATTCATGTGTTGTCATTTTAAAATTTTATTTAGACTAGGGGCTTGACAAGTTGTATGTGGCCTGAATCTCTATTCTTCCCTAAACAACTTTGATTGCATACCCCTGATTTGCCCCTCATGTCTTTCTGGATGATCCCCAAACCCCTGGAGCATCATTTTGGAGAAATGATGGGCTGCAGTGGGAGGCAAGAAAGCTCTGTTCTGCTGATGTAATGGCCTTTCATTAGCACAAAATTTAGTGTACATCCAACCTTTAAACTGGACATGTTTGTCTGCATACCTGTTCCATTGCTACTAGTGTTGGCTTGATAACACTACATGTGAAAGGAATCTGGGAGTCTTAGTAGACCACAAACTGAGCATGAGTCAGCAGTGTGATGCAGCAGCCAAGAAAGCCAATGCAATTCTGGGCTGTATGAATAGGAGTATAGTGTCTAGATCAAGGGATGCAATTGTACCCCTCAATTCTGCATTGGAATATTGTGTACAGTTCTGGGCACTGCAATTGAAGAAGGATATTGACAAGCTGGAATGGTCCAGAGAAGGGCAACCAAAATGGTAAAAGGTCTGGAATCCATGCCCTTTGAGGAGAGACTTAGGGAGCTGGGTATGTTTAGTTTAGTGAAGAGAAAATTAAGAGGTGACATGATAGCCAAGTTTAGATATTTGAAGGGATGTCATGTTGGTGAGGGAGCAAGCTTGTTTTCTGCTGCTTTAGAGATTAGGACACGAAGTAATGGGTTCAAGGTGAAGGAAAAGAGATTCCACCTAAACATCAGGAAAAACTTCCTGATAGTAAGGGCTGTTCAACAGTGCAATGCACTACCTCGGAGTGTGGTAGAGTCTTCTTCTTTGGAGGTTTCTAAACAGAGGCTGGATGGCCAACTGTCAGGAGTGCTTTAATTATGTATTCCTTCATTGTAGGGGGTTGGACTTGATGGGCCTTGGGGTCTCTTCCAACTCTATGATTCTACCACAGGTCTTCAGGGATACCAGATAAAAATCTGAAAGATTCATATCGTTTAGGCAACGAATTACATTCCATGGCAGTTGCCCTTCTTGCACTCATGACCAAATCCCTCCAAATATTTGAGTTTGGATCCAATCCTACAGACAGCAGAATTTTCCCACCCAGGGAGAACTACAGCAAAGGAACAGAATTTTGGAGAACATTTTGTTGAGAAAGTTGTGCTTGAAGTGGTATTTGAGAAAGCTGTGCTTGAAATCCTTCCATCCATGGTGGTGTTCTGTTGGATCTAACTTTAATTAATCAACTATTAACCAAAGTGTGTTTTTATAGTTCTGAAGAATTTGTTCTTTGCCATGATTCTGCAGTCTCACTCTCTAACTACTTGGTAAAATATTGCTTTTGGTACTTCACCAGCTATGCCTACTGTTTATACTCCTTGTATAATTCCTATCAGTCAAATGTTAATGGACTGATGAGAAAATCCTTTGCAAAATACAGACAGTTGGTTTCTAAGGGCCGCCTACCATGTTATTATTTCATCTCAGGAGAATGCTTCTACAAATCCTTTGAATGAGTAAAGCACAAGGAAGGTTTCTATGAAGACAGAGAAACTGGGGAAGGAGTGAAGTACTTGTCTGGAAACAGAAAAGGGTACTCTAAAATACCCTAAGCAGTAGTAACGGTGTGTTTCACTTCCAAAGAGCTGCTACAGGGCCAAACTAGATGAGATGGGTAATGTGAGCAAGGCTGCAAAATGTGAGCAAGGGTGTGTTAACATTAGGACTTCTTCAAGGATATTATTTCATAGGGTTGCCATAAGTTGGAAGAGACTAGGCAGTCCTTAAAACACACAATAAAAAAGGATGTTCAAAATTTATTTTCCTTATAGATGTTACCACAACCTGTTCTGACATATTTGGTTTTTGGTTTTTTTTTTTATTTAGTAAGGGCAACTTTTTATTTTCTAGAATTTAGAGATGGTTAAGGGGTAAAAATGGGTTCAATTAAGTTTTTTCAGTTATCATTATTTTGACCTTGCTGTTGAGTTTACTGTTTCTGTATTTTTTGTTTGTTTTCTTGGAGTTTGCTTTAATTTTGCAGAAGCTTAATATATCCCTTGAAAAATAAGCCTGTGGGTCAGAGGCGTAGGGGAGTGGAAAACCTGCTCTGGGTGCCCCCCACCCCATCCCACCAGGTGCCCCTCAGCCCCACCCCACCAGGCTGCTCCTTTGGCTAGTGGAGGCTCTGCTGGCTGAAGGAGCAGCCTGGCGGGCAGGGCCAAGGGGTGGGGTGTGGGGGAATTCTCCGCCCCCCACATGACCAGCTGGCATGTACCCGGGGGACATGTGACTCCCCAAGTCCCCATGAGTGCTCTGCCTCTGCTGTGGGTCCAAGAAACCCTCAGCTTTCATATCTCTTTAAATTAAACCCTGGCTGCCTTCAGGTCTCCATATTTGACAGCCCTTCTTGAAATATTGAGGTGCATTTATCCCTAAAGTACTGAGGTGTATGTAGTCCTTCAAGTGAAAAAAAAATCATTTTGTTTTTAAAGAGATTTATGTAAACAGTCATTTTAACTCTCAATGCATAATTAATGTCAATCAGTCTTGGTACTGAACATAAAAAAAACTAACCTCCCTTTCTACAAGAATCAAGAAGAAAAGACAGATACACATTTAGCAAAACTAGATCAGGTGATTAATAATGAAAAATAATCAGGAATGCTGAGGTCCTCCACAGCTCTTTGCAAATGCAGTCCATGTTTTGTTGTATCATGCTAATTTCCTTAGGGAGTGATTTCCCATGGCTGCTTAGGCAACAGGCCTACTACGTGAATAGTCACATAGGGAAAAGGAAACTAGAAGCCCAGTCACCGTTGCCATGGAGATAGTAACTCTTTTCAGCACAGCAATGGCAACTCCACAACAGTGTATTTTGCCTTTTCAGAATATATTCCCATGCTCACCAATCATGGGGAAACTGAGCCAGAAGTAGGGGAAGAATCTCTGCGACAAAGTTTGATCATATGAAGTTGCACTTGGAAGCAAAAATTATAAAACAGCTGTGGAAAATGTCTGCTCAGCTCCTGCATATGTATACTCAGAACAAAGTTTCCCAGTTGAGTTCAGTAGAGCTTACTCCAAGGGTTACCAGGTCCCCCATGGCTACTGATGAACAGTGGCATAGCTAATGGCGGTGGAAGGGGAACAACCACTCCCCTTGAGCAAATTTTTGAAAAGTGTTATTTTTCAACCTTCCATCCACTTCCAACCCAAGCCGTATCCTCAGGGTTGGATTCTTCTTCCCCAGTGTTCCTCCCAGAGGCAGTGGGGACATCCGAGATGGCTCACACCGGGCGTCACCATTGCAGTCACGTGTCAGAGGCGGTGCTGTGGTGTGTGTCAGGGGGCAGGGTGGGGTGTTTCAGGCATGTTTCAGGGTGTGTTGGGGTGGGGTAAGGTAGAGAGGGGATGGGAGGTGGTGCACGGGCAGTTCATGTCCCGTGCGCAGTTTCCCCTCCTTTCGTCAGTGGTTTCTCCCTTGTGCCTGGCTGGCTCATAGCTTCTTGGGAGTAGGGTGGTGCCCATGGGAACTACTTCTCAAACTTGCAGGTCTCTTATTGCTGTACCTCTTTGTGCCGATGCTCTCAAGTGTAGTATGGTAACAATGCCCATGCAAGCAGAATTGAGCAGAGTCTTCTGCCACTCCCCCATGCATGCAAGCATCAGATACTGAACTGTTCCTAGGTTCCTACTGTTGTATCACAAGCCCTTTTTCAGACAGGTGGGTGCTTCTCTTTAAGAGGATGAGGAATATGTGTTAGGAGGATGCACAGTTGCCTGCCCTGGGGCTGAAAATAGGGCTGGTGTGGCAAGGCTTTTCAAGGTGGCATTGTTGCACCTGCACAATGCCTCCATTCTGAGTTCACAAGGGCAGGCCTTTCAAAGCTCACGTGGCTAGTAATACACATGAACTTGCACACGGGGCATGCCAGTTCCACCTGGAGGCTGGCATGTCAATTTACTCCATTGTAACAGCCCACAGACTTGCAGCATTCTAGTTCTCTGTATGGAAAAGGTGGTCAGGTGTAGAGTCAATAAGGCTATACCACTTGAGACAGCTTGTGGGGGAAATCACATTTTTAAAATGTTCAGCAAGCAGAAAACCTAGCATTACAGACTAGTGCACAGATTGTGTTAGATCATTTTGTTCTGATGGTATACTGGGGGATACTACTAACTAATAATTCTATTTCCATTGCTACCTGAAGTGGTGTAGTCAGTGGTGGGATCCAAACATTTTAATAACAGGTTCTGATGGTGGTGGGATTCAAACAGTGGCGCCGCCGCACACATGCACCTCCAGTCCCTATTGGGCAGGGAGGTTGCTTTAGTAACCCCTTCTCGGCACTCAGAAAAAATTAGTAACCACTAGAAGTGGTGAGAACTCATTGGATCCCACCTCTGGGTATAGTCTACGCTACTGCCTCAGGATTCAGCCTCCTCAATATTTTGCCTGTTAAGACAAGACCTTGGTTCTATGGAGTCCAATGAGTTTTCTCCTCATCTAATGGAGAACAAATTGTGCATCAATTTGCTTAGAAGTAAGACCCTCTGAGTTGCAGGGAAAGACAAAAACTGTATAATTTATACAGTCATTTACTCACTGACACTAAATGATTCTCACAGAACATTAACTACATGGGAAAAAATAATTAGAAATTTCACTATTCCGTTCGCACAGTCCCCAAAGTATAATTAAGCTTTCATTTTTGTTAAAACTGAATACTGTCTCGCTCTTGTTGTGCTATTTGTTCTTAAGTCTAGCATTTAAAAAAAACTCTTCTGGACTTTGTGTCTGGTTCTAATCATACAGACAATGTAAACTCTGCTGCCGAGGTTGGAAGTGTTCCGGTCCCTATACAAACGCCAAAGCTCATCTCTTGTTTCCCCTACTTGTTTTCCTCATGCATCTACCCAGATCTTTCTGGATGAGTCATATCCCACTCTTCTCTCTTGAAGTAATAATTTTTGCATCATTTGCCATTTAAAATAGCTTAGAAAAATAGAGAAAATGGTTCTAGACACCATTCTGTGGCATTGTGCCTTTGAAATGACAGTTATTTAGAGGTAATTATTTCATATTGCACATTCATGAAATAGGGCTTTTACAAATTTTTTTGCTAAATTTTAAGTCTTCAGGGAAAGTATTCACTGAAAAAGGATAGGACTTCATATCTAACACAATGGTCACAATCTAGATAAGTATGTTGGTAATTTGGGCACATAGTAGGGGACTTTCCCTTCATTTCTCTCACACACATACACAAGCCATTTTGAAAACTCATTGAAGGGGGAAGTGGCATTTAGTAACAGTTTATCAAGCAGTGACGAGAAACTGCTTTTTGTGTGGGGAAAAAAGAAACAATATATATATCTTCCACTGTTTAAATGTAACTGTTAGACTGTGACCCTGTGCACACACACACACACATATATATACAAACACACACACAAAACAGGGCAGCACAATTAGAAACACAAATAGCGGCATTCAGTCCACCCATCATGTGAACTGCCAGATGCTTGTCAATACCCTCCTCCACTTTTTTACCTTCATGAGAAGACTGCATGTAATCAGTTAGTTGCTAATCAGGATTCTCCACAAGGGAAGAGAGGTAGAAGAAGAATAAACATGGTATGAGCATAATAACAAGCTGTGTTCTTACTAGGCTGTCAACTCTGGCTTGCTAAATTCCTGGAATTCCTACATTCTTGGGCATGCCTGGGGAGGGTAACGTTTGGGGAGGGAGGCAACTCAGCAGGGATGTGATGACATAGAGTTTGCCCTCAGAAACGTCTGATCTCTATTGTCTGAAGATTGGTTATAATACTGGGAGAAGTCCAAGCCTCTTCCTGCAAATTGGTATCCCTAGTTTGGGGTCTCCAGCCTTATTGAGTGAAAAATATCACAATTGCCAAAGAATAAGAATGTAAGGTGGAAGGAGCAACAGATCCAAATACTACCTACATTACAGCACAAATAGGTGGCCTGGGGGACGTGCACCACCATCCACTGTAGTAGACCCCAAAACTGGCCCTACTGATGGAATCCAAATGAATCTGGATGATTGATCCCAAGTCTAGATGATCTGCCACAAGAATGCCCCATTAAAGTCAGACCAGGAGGCAAGTTAGATGAGGAGGTCCACTCTCAGGTCCACTGTCAACCTGATATGATGGTGCAGGCAGAAACTCTGGCAGTTGTGATGGCCCATCCCAGGTGTGAACAGGAAGGATGGCTGGGAGAGACTACCCAATAAGAAAAGTCTACAGCGATGGACTGCAGAGGAAAAGTTAATTTAAAAGTGCTGGTCTGTCAGAAGAATTATTATTTACACAGAAGGCCTTAGGAACAGGAGAAGCCACCTGATTGGTTGTGGCATCATGTATTCTTATTGGCTAAAAAAACTGATGATGCACAAAGGGAGGAGTTTGTCATTGATGAGGTCCCACCTGGCTTTCTCTCTGAGACACCCTCTTATGGAATGCCTCATCACATTCAATGGGGGCTGCCTTGCCAGTGAGTATGTTACAATGTTTCTGAGGTGGTTGCTGAGTTGCCATCCTCATTCAGGACAGACAGACTGAACAACTTCCATGAACTCTGTGCAGCTGGCTAACAAGTCGCTAGATGTATGGTTGGTCACCTTCCCTTTTTTCACACCTTCTATCCCTTTTTGAGGAGTGACCATATTTCCTCTCCTCAACCTCTAATTTGAGAAAGGAAAAGATGTTTTGTAACAGCCATCTAAAATCTGTTGCTGGACCTTAGATAGCAATGAATGCCTGGAGTTTTTCATCATCATCATCCTTACAGGTAGAGGCTTGGGGGGAATGCCACAATAGCATTCCTGTCATCACAGACACACCCTGAGCGGCACCTGACTGCTCAAAGTGAGCCTTGCATAGGAGCAACCAGGCAGGCAACCTGGGGGTATGAGCTGCCACCCATCAATATTCCCCAACAGTGCTGCTCGAATTGTCCTCTGAGGAAGACTTATCTGTGGTTCCACCGCTGTCTGATTCCTCCCTAAGGAAATCTTTGGGCATTCTTGGGTCATTTGCAGCCTTCCTGGTGGGCTCCCACTTTCAATAGAATCTCCATCTGAACTACTAGGAGTTCCAGACCAACCAGAGGGCATTCTTTCTCATCTTCCCTGTCATCCTTGGACTTCTGGTTGGACCCGGTCTGTATAGGGTTGAGATTTTCTTGAAGAAGGCTCCGAATTGGCCCTATTTAGGAGTGCCTGTTGAAGGGAGCCCAGCTGTTCCACCCATACAGTAAAGTGTTCCAGGGCTTGGGAAAGGCCTTGAAGGGTGGCACTGGCTGACTGGTGGGCCTTGGGCTGTCCCCCCAGAAGTTTGGCCTGGCCCCTTCATTAATGCATGTTAAGCCTAGGGGGTTTTTTTGCAGCTCACGCTTTGGCCCTTTGCCTGGGAGATGGCAGCTGCCTGCCCCCAAATTCAACATAATGATTTCTTGGGTGCCATTGTAAACACCTACAAAGGAAGTTGTTTTTTAACAACAGAGTGACTGATCACCTTCTCCATTCCCTGCACCCTCCTATTTGATCAGCTATGAATTCCCTAACTTAGTACTGGCCGATGTAGTCTTGACCAATAACAAAAGGAAATGTAGGATATAAATGAATATAATATTATTTTTAAAAATCAAATTGCAAACTCAAGCTGGTTAGTATTTATTTCTTCTCCCCAGGAAAACCTGTGAGAGGGTTCAGGAATCTTAATACAAGTGTCTTAGCATTCTCACCAAACCGCAGTTTATTGGAGGAGTTCATGATAATTAAACTGGTTGATACTAAGTGGATTCCAGAACTTTCAGGGGTGGGGTAGGGTGGGGCGGGGGTTATGACTGGCTTTGACTGCCAGTCTATTGCAGACCTTGCTGATGTATAGGTCAAGAAAGCTGATGTATAGGTCAAGAAAATCACAGATTTCCAGATTTCCACCCTATCAGCTTCTCTGATTTCATTATAACAGATCTGTTTTATAAGGCTTCTCAGATAAACTGATGTGAGTGTCAGGCATCCAGAACATGAACTGGAATCCTTAAGGTTCAAGGCTCATTTGATCAGCTCTAACTGGAATGCATGTAGTCAAGAAAGCTTCTCAGGTTTAAAAAAGGAACAGGCAAGGAAAAAGTCACTCTTGTGACTATCTGGCATGGGAAGTCTTCTAGATGAGTCAGGGGAAATAAAAATATCAAGAATCTTTTCTTAAAAGGCTGGTCTGATCAAAGACCCCAAACCCTTGGGTCCCAGTCTCCAAAAACTGACTGTAGAGATCATGAGTCAGACAATACACATTCCTCTCTGGTTCTTCCACTGCACATCCTAGACCTGAAAACACAGGTGGTTGTTTTTGATTACATCTGAAGATACCTAATGTCATGATAGATCAATTTTAAAAGGAACAGGCTAAATGCAGCAGCTTGGATCCTTTTGAATCTTTAAAAAATATTACCTTCAGTTGTGGCAGAACATCCTCCTGTGATACAGGAGCACTGCATCTTGTTAAACACACTTCTCAATAGCTAAACACTACATCTGTCCTCTGGATTATTATTATGGAGGTGCTAAGAGTTGTTCTGGGAAAACTTAGCATGGATAGGTGATTATTCCAGCCACCTGACTGAGGAAATTTGTTTTCATACTTCTGCTTCTGTGCTTGCACTAATTCTTGGTGGATGCCTGCCAGCTTCTCGTTTCTAAGTTAGGGTAGAGGTTGCGCTGGGGGACATAAGAACACACTCCGTTGGCCACAGCAGAAGAATGTCATAAACAAAACTAAACAGAGACTGAACTTTCTTTTCAGAACCACTCTGAAAGACAGAATAAGAGTCCTGGCCAATTTTGTAGGAAAAAATGTAGCATGTACTTATAATGAAAAAAATGAGGCGATCATGGTCAGACACTCCCTGAAAAGTAATAATAACAGGGTAGAATAGTATTTATTGATGTGATATATACTGCAGTATAATTTATATGAAGATTTTACTGCTAGTCTTGAATAGGAACAACATACTCCATCAGCATGAATGTTAAGAATTTCACATTCTTAGCATACTTACACTGTGGCATGCTTCTCTCAGAAGATGCATTCATTCACAGGAGAATGGGGAGGGTGGACATTTTTGATAGCTCTACTATTAATCATCTGAGTTTCCCAACAGTTTCTGTTCTGAGCATGGTAGGTGCAAGTATACTGGCGAACCTTTCTGTTCATTACTGGTCCTAGATCTGAGCAACATGTTTCTATGGAGGATTACAATTTTGCTGGTTCTAGTTGCACATTACTTTGTTCAGCGAATGGAACCTGGTTCTCCAGATTAGAGTCCACTGCTCTTAACCACTACACCATGCTGCCTTGGAGTAACTTCTAAAGTACAACCATTAAACTAATATCAATATAAATAGTTTAGGAAATAATCTAACAGACAATAATATAACAATGAGATCTTCTAAAAAATTACAGCAGCAGCCATTGTATAACCCATTAATAATCAGGGTCTGAAAATATTTAAAAATCATTTTGAATAAAAATGGTTTCAATTGCTGAAAAGAAATGGCAAGTCAAATCTCCCAGAGAAAGGTACATAAGAACAATCCAGCTGGATCAGACCAGAGTCCATCTAGTCCAGCTCTCTGCTACTCGCAGTGGCCCACCAGGTACCTTTGGGAGCTCACATGCAGGAGGTGAAAGCAATGGCCTTCTGCGGCTGTGCATAATCAATCTGATGCTGCATGATGGAACCTGTAGCCCTCCATCATATTTAGTTTGAGAGTGTAAGTTTGATCAGTGACTTTCAACACCATGCCAGAATGCAGTGGTTCAATAGGCTACATAGAAAGTGTGTGACAAAAAAGATTAACAATTAGAAGAAGAAGAAGAAGAAGAAGAAGAAGAAGAAGAAGAAGAAGAAGAAGAAGAAGAAGAAGAAGAGGAGGAGGAGGAGGAGGAGGAGGAGGAGGAGGAGGAGTTTGGATTTATATCCCCCCTTTCTCTCCTTCAGGAGACTCAAAGGGGCTTACAATCTCCTTGCCCTTCCCCCCTCACAACAAACACCCTGTGAGGTAGGTGCAAGCAATTAGTGCAAGCAGCAACATTGTAGAATCTGTCCTAAACTGTTATGACATCAAAATCAAAAGATGCATATAGATGAAGAGGAGGAAGAAGAAAGGTTTGGATTTGTACCCCACTTTTCTCTCCTGTGAGTCTCAAGGCTGCTTACAAACTCATTTCCCTTCCTCTCCCCACAACAGACACCTTGTGAGGTTGGTGGGGCTGAGAGAGTTCTGGCAGAACTGTGACTAGCCCAAGGGTCACCCAGCAGACTTCATATGTAGGCATGAGGAAATGAACCTGGTTTACCAGATAGAACTCTGCTCATGTGCAGGAGTAAAGGATCAAATCTGGTTCTCTAGATTAGAGTCCACCACTCTTAACCACTACACTACATTGGTTCTCAAGTGTACATAATCCACTGAGTCTCTTTGAAGCAAAAAACCTTCCAATTCTGCATCTCTTCCTTAACTGGATTTATTTTTACCCCTTCTAACTGACACCTTGATTATCCTAACCAAGGCAGGAGGATTCAGATGCAGTGTATTATAGGTTAAAGTTCTTAGCTGAAAATAAGTTTTGTGGTTTAAAGTAAATATTTAGACATTCACTTAGCTTACTATTATAGGCTTGAAGGAAAGTCCGGTAATGTTATGACTGGAACTATACCCACATTTCCAAAGATCTTGGGCTTCTCTCCACAAATAGTTCCTTTAGTTCACAACATATTATAATAAGTTGTATTTAAAATTTCTTCCTGGTCTTTCCCAAATATAATAAATTTCAAGTTTATTTATACTGCCTGTCCAGTTTACTCAGTATTTTTATTGCACCATGAATGAAGGTAACAACTGACCAATTTGGCCTTTTATTTTGGAATTCTATATTTTTAATGAACATATTAATACAAGATAAGCTTTTTTATTAAAAGAAATCATTACAGATAAGTGCTTTATTTGAAATTTCACAAAAGCTTAAATCATGCCACTTTATTTAACTGGAAGTTACCACCAGGTCCAGTTTGGGTCAATGGAGCAGCTACTTGAATACTGATGGAGGATCATTTCCCTTCTACTAGCTACTGTGTTTGTCATAGGGATCTGTATCAACTATCCCCTCCTTCAAATTAAAGCCCCAAATGCTACATTAAAAAAAACACGAAAACATCCTAAAACATAATATAATTATACACAAATTATATTTCCTCCCTCATACACGTAAACATTGCACCTGAACATGTGATTTCTTTTTAGCAGGCAACAAGAACTGCTTGCTATCTCTTTCTCAGCACCTTTGCTGACACATTCCAACACCTTTGAGTATTAAACATTCATTTTACATTTGAATTTGAACTCAGAGTGGTACTTCTGGAATACCGTCATCTCAAATTTCATAGCAATATGTCAAGAAGACTTTTTAATGACCGCAGGTCACATTGGAAAATATAAGCTGCACATTTTGACAATCTATCAAATTTTAAATTTTTATTTCTATTCTAAGCATTAGATATATATATTAACCACTTTAAAAAAATCTGCTGCATTGTAAGTTATTTCTGGATGGGGACAAGAGCATCGTTTGGCCTTTTCCTCTAGCACAAAGATGGCCTCGGCATTTCAGGTTTCACAATTTGTTTTCATACTCATTATGTATCATCATTTTTAATTTTTATTATGGCTCAGAGCCTCAAAAGTTGGAACTGGCCAAGGCTTTTCTGGACCTCTGAGAGAGGTTTGTTATTTCTAGCAATTATGAGCAGTAGTTAATTAGCTTCACCCAAAGGTTCAGAAATAATTTACCTATCTCTACAGAATGGGAACACTTTAGATTTTCTGCATCTTAATTCAGCAGACTACTTTTCTCTACTTATTAGAAATCTTATGATTTGCTGTAAACAGTGATGTGACAGAGTAATCCCAGGTCGATTCCCCACCCACCATTAGATGTGCGCTCCTCACGGCAAATACCCCGGGGTCCTGCAGCACTCCCCAGTACACCAGCAGTGACAACGCAGTCACCTTGATTCTGCCGCTCCTCCCACCCCTCAGCGCACGTCATTTCGGATCCTGGTCAGAAGTACACCTTTTTGAAACCGTGCGCCAAACACGGAGCAGGGGGCCCCTCCACTTTCACTTTTGAAATGGGGAAAAGCCCCCAGAGAGGCCAAAATGACTCTACAGTGAGGTAGGTGGTGAGTCCCCCCCCCCCACACCCACCAACTGCTAGTTTTCAAGCAGCAGTTGGATGAAGACTTGTCAGGGATGTTCTAGGTCACAGGTGTCAAACTTGTGGCCCTCCAGATGTTCATGAACTACAATTCCCATCAGCCCTTGCCAGTATAGCTAATGCTCATGTTGGGAGGGATTGATGGGAATTGTAGAGAGGGACAGGTGCCCTAGGCAGTGTGTCAAGAGGGGGCAGTGGCAGGAGGTGGGAGGATGCTCAGTTTCTTGGAAGAGATGGCTCATTCTGCAGTACACATGCCAGTTCCCCAAATAGCCTGCTGCTAGGAGGTGGGGGAGGTTCAGTTGCCCCGCAGAGATGATTGACTTTGCAATGCACATGCCCCATTCCCCCAATTAGGCTGCTGCTAGGAGGCGTGGGAGGCCCAATGGCCCGGCAGAGATGGCTTATTCTGCAGCTCACATACCACCTTCCTCTGATTAGGCTGCTGCTAAGAGGCAGGGGAGGGGAGAGGGAGACCCCAGGCTTCAGAGGGGAATTGCAGCCCTTGGTAAGGCTTAAATTGGGGCTGTTAGTTGGGCAAGACTATGGTTCGCAAAGAGGAAGGGAGAAAAAAGTTCCTGAGGAGACGTTGAAAGATGGCAAGTTCTATGCAGTAGGAGACATAGACCCTCAAATAACCTACCTTGCTCACGAATCCCTCTCTTTTCCCCAATCAAAACTCTGTCCTCTCTTCCACTTGCAGGACCTTCCAATTCCTTGTCTTCCTGCCCCTCTTTCTAGAACTGTGTATTGATAATGACCATAGTAGGGTCTGGGCAGGGGAGACTCATGGGAGCGGGGTTCATTTATGTTTTAATCACTCACAGCAGAGGTAGAAGAATTTGGGGTGGAAGTGACTGTCAATAGTTTAGAATGCCTGATTTGCCCCCTTTTTTACCCCTCCCCCCCGGTGTTTTTTGTTCTGCTGAGGCACTGCAAGCCCTGGAGCAGAATGGAGTTGAATGAACCATGGGCTCATCCCCCGCCCCCCGCCTCACTCTCACAACTTTGAAAATGGGAGCTGTATTATGTTTGGTTTTACCAAAGGTCTCCTCATCTGTAGGCTTGGCCTTTCTCAAAGAGCCCGATTTTACACTCTAGAAAGTGAGAGGGACAAGAACGGACTGGCTGTTCACATAAATTATGTGCCATCAAGTTGCTTCAGACATTAACCAGTGACCACCAAAACACCCTCTCAGTAACAGCCTTGCTCAAATTATGCAAACTGAGGGATGTGGTTTCCTTTTTAGAGCCAGTGTGGTGTAGTGGTTAAGAGCAGGTGGATTCTAATCTGGAGAACCAGGTTTGATTCCCCACTCCTCCACTTAAGTGGCAGAGGCTTATCTGGTGAACCAGATGTTTTTATGCACTCCTATATTCCTGCTGGGTGACCTTGGGCTAGATACAGTTCTTTGGAACTCTCTCAGCCCCACCTGCCTCACAAGGTGTTTGCTGTGGAGAGAGGAAGGGAAAAGAGCTTGAAAGCTACTTTGAGTCTCCTTGCAGGACAGAAAGGTGGGGTATAAATCCAAATTCTTCTTGTTCTTCTTTAGTGAGTTAATTCATCTTACGGTGGGTCTTCCTCTTTTCTTAGGCTGTACTTTACCAAACTGCGAAGAAGCATAAGGTGTGTTCCCCATGTCAAAATTATATATACTGCTTTTTAAAAAAAAGTCTCAGAAAAGGTTAGGCTGGAAAACTTTCTCCTTGGGTTCTTTTTTTTTAATGAGAGAATATGCAAACATTTTAGAAAGATAATGTAAAAGTATAATTATTTATTAGCAGTTCATAGAGATCAACAAAATTTATTCTATCTTTTAAAAGAATTGTTGGTTATATATGCATTTATAAAGAAAAATATGTATATAATCTGTTGGGGGTGTCGTTTGGACTTTTGCCCAGAGGTGGGATCCAGCAGGTTCTCACAGGTTCCCGAGAGTAGGTTACTAATTATTTGTGTGTGCCGAGAGGGGGTTACTAATTGGTGATTTTGCCACGTGATTTTTGCCTTAGTTATGCCCCTCCTCTCAGCAGTCTAGCAGGAGGTGCACCGGCGTGCGTGGCAGCCTGCGGCTGCGTGCATTCATTTCCCGCCCAAGGACCGGCACAGCAGCTACGTCCTTGCGACAGCCCCACCCAGGAATGCCCCGCCCTGGAATGCCCGGTCACGGCCCCGTCGTGCCCTGCCCAGCCCCACTGGCTCTACGCCACAGTTTGAATCCCACCACCATGGGAACCTGTTACTAAAATTTTTGGATCCCACCACTGTTTTTGCCCCTCTAGATCTGGCCCTGACTGTGGCGGTTTACATCTGTGAGGAATTGTTAAAAATGCAGGGTTTTCATCACTGATACAGTCAATGAAGTTGAGCTGAATGGGAATGAGAAGGACTGCAGTAGTCTTTGAAAGAGAAAACCCATGCTACTGCAAGGCATATAACAGTGATAGTCTGTAATTGTTTTTGTAGTCCTATCTTCCCGGAAGCTCTATCAGGATTTGGAGCCCTGGCAGGAGGTTTGGGGATCTTCACATTGCATTTTCTACATTCTCACCAAACCAGTTCCTGAGGAATTCTTCTGGGGAATTTCTTTCAGTTCAACTTGCTGAACAGATATGCCCTAAAAATCTTTGCTGTTGAAGGGGCATGCTGCTCTTTTTGAAATGCTACAGGAAACAAAGCAGGAAAGATAGAAAGTTTTTGTTTGTTTGTTTTCGTTTGCTAGTTTCCAGCAATCATGAGGGTAGATACACCAGCCTTCTTCTGTTCAGTTTCTGTCTGCAGTTCTGACATTCTTCACTGTTCTGTGCATCACAACCTCATTTTTGCAAGATAAACAGTACAGGAAGGAAGAGGGTGAGGGAGGATATTTCCTGTATCCAGCTCTTATAGAAGAAAGAGTCAAAATAAATCTGTCAGAGTAAACAGTGCTAGAAATAGCCTCCGCCAACATTTTGTTTTAAAAATTCCCTTCAGCTTTCTCTGGCATACAAATATATTTGAGGTTTAAGATCCTGGCTCTGTTTTCTAGCACATCAATTTTCAGCCCTGCATTCATTTTATAAAAATTATTAAGTAGGGCAAAAGGAGTAAATTATAAACAGAAGCTGTACTTCAGGGTTTTTGTTATTGTCTTGTCCAACTGATCTTGAATGTGCATGCCTTGAGTGGACAAACTTTATTCAGAAAGTGCCACTGTTTCATTCTTTTCTTCAAATGTCAGTCGATTGCCACAATTCCTTTTAAGGTTATCTCAGGGTTGAATTCTATTCTGAATTGGTTAATTGATTGCAAATAGCCAACAAAGACAATATGCTAGCTTCAGATATAAAATTCAGCAATTCACAGAAAATATTTAATGGTTAGCTAGTTGTTAAAGGAATCTTGTGGTGAGGGACTGTGGCTCAGTAGAATAGCCTTTGTTTTGCATGCTAGAAGGTCTGAAGTTCGATCCTCCACATCTCCAGTTAAAAGATCTAGCAGAAGATGAAGTGAAAGACCTCTTCCTGAGATCCTGGAGGGCCAATGCCAGTCTGAGGAGATGAAACTGATTTGAGAGATCACAGGAATGACTCAGTATAAGGCAACCTCATGTGTTCATGGTAGGGGTGTCAATACCCCAGTCTGACTTGAATCCTTTTCTCTTGACCAATGTGCTCTGCCATGTTTAAAACATACATAAAAATTTCTGTCTGCCACCCAAGCAGTTTAACATTAAAATGTTGGAAAGAAATAAAATTAAAAAATCCCCCAGATGTTGAAGGAAAACAGCCTTCTTTCAAAGAAAGTGTCACACATTTTTGTTCCAAAGTATTCTTCATAACATTGGGAGCTGATCTTCAATAAATCACAGAAGTAAATGACATTTCCAACTATCGTCCGAAATCAAATTTTCTATAGTTCTGGCTTACCTATTTAGAAAAAAATATGCCGCCTTTCCAAGAAACTGTAAATAATAAAAACAAAATATTATAAGATACTGATTGAAATGTAGTATTAAAACCCAGCCTAGCATAAAAAACATTGACCATAAAAATAGACTACTAAGAATTTAAAACAAGAGTCTTCAGACAAAAATAGCATTTAACAAATAGTGTCCTCTTAATTAAAAGCCTGGGTGAATGGAAGTGTTTTGGCTTGGTGCCTAAAAGAATGCAATTTAACCACTAGGCGAGGTACAAGGGGGAAGGGTATTCCATAAGCAAGGTGACACTGCTGAAAAAAAATCCTGTCTCTGGTTGCCTCAAGCCTCATCTATGAAGGCAAGGGCACTAAGGTTAGAGCTTGTGAGGCTCTAACCTTCACTAGTAGATTGGACAATATGACAGGAGGTGGTGCTTCAAGTACCCTTACTCCACATAATTTAGGGCTTCAAAGGTAAAAATCAGGACTTTGAATTGTGCCCAGAAACAAATAGCCAGCGTGGTGTGGTGATTTAGAGCAGGTGGACCAACTGGGTTTGATTCCCCACTTCTCATAACTGGTGACCTCTTATCTCGTGAACCAGAGTTGTTTCTCCACTCTTACACATTCCTGCTGAGTAACCATGGGCTAGTCAGTTATCTCAGAAGTCTCTCAGCCCCACCTACTTCACAAAGTGTTGTGGGGCGAGGATAGGAAAGGAGTTTGTAAGTCCCTTCAGGTCTCCTTCCAGGACAGAAAGGGGGTATAAATCCAAACTCTTCTTCTTCTAGTTAGCCAACACAGATCTTTCAGTACTGAGGTGATATGAACTAACTATCCCACCCTTGAAAATAGCTTGCCTGCTGGATTTTGGATACACTAAAATTTCCAGATGGTTTTCAAAAGTGCATTACAGTCATTTAAGGGATGTAATCAGAGCATGGATCACTGCAGCTAGATCACATTTCTGACAAATGGCCATAGGTGGTTTACCAGCCAAAGATGATAAAAGGCACTATATGTCACAGAGAACATCTGTGCCTCCAGCTGTAAGCAAGGACCCAGAAGTACCCCATTATATGAACCTGTACAAGCTTTTCCAGGACTGGCTGACTTCTCAGTCCTGGAGCTTCACTGTATTGATCCATATCCACCCCACTACCATTTACAAGCACCTGTTTAGGACTTCCACAGACCACCTGACTCAGCTGCTAAGGAGAACTAGAATTGGGTGTCATCTGCATATTGGTGGCACTTTACTCTAAATCCCCTGCTGATCTCTCCCAGAGGTTGCATGCTGATGTTAAGCATGAAGGACAAGATGGAACCCAGCTGGATGCTACAGAATATATGCCAGCAGTCTCCCAGGACCATCTTCTAGAATTGGCCAGTCAAATAAGAGCAGAACCACTCCCCCACCTCACCTCCTGCCCCCCTCAACTCAGTCAGCCTTTCTAGAAGTCTAACATGGTTGATTGTATTGAACATTGCAAAGAAGTCCAAGAGAACCCAAAGAGATGCTTTCCCCATGTCACTCTCCTGACAAAAATCATCTGTCAGAGTAATCAAGGACCTTTCCATCCCAAACCCATGCTTGACCTTGATTGATATGGTTGTAGGTAATCCATTTCCTCTAAGATCTCCTGAAGCTGCATGGCCACAACCCGCTCAAACATCTTGCCCCAAAATGGAACGTTGGCCATTGAGCAGTAATTCTTCACATCAGTGGGGTCTGGCGATTACTTGTTCGGGGGGGGGGGGGGGCACAATCACCTCTTCTGATTTGGTTAACTATACCCTCCCACAGAAAGGCATTTATTACCTCCCATATCATTTTGACCAACTCAGCTCAATAACAGTAGCCATGAAGGTCAAGAGTTGAGTGTAGATGTAGCAGGCTGCACACTTCTAAGCAGCTTGTACATGTCATCAGGCCTCAGCAACTTCCCTCCAAAGGCATCTTGAGACTAAACTGCACCAACTGTGGAATCTAAGTCATAATGGAAGCAAGTGATTTTATCCACAAAATGCATCACAAAAGCATCACTGCACTGAGTAAAATGTGTCCAGTGATTCAACAAGATGGCGAGTGAATCAAGTTTTATGTTGCTCTAACAATTGCCTTGCAGTAACTGGGACACAACTTTAGTCAATATTTTAGTGAACTTGTTGAATTATGGCTCTAAGCCAGCAGTGGCTATGCTAGTAATTGGAAGGGATGCACTGGTTGCAAATGGACATCTGAACAGTTGGTCGATTGGTTCAAGGGTGCTTGACAGGTCATTTCACTCTATTCCTTACTAACCATGCAGAACAGTGCAATTTGCTTTTCATGCATGCGTGTCTTCATACAGCCCAATTTAGTTCTGCTACCCCTCTTACCTTGCGTCATAGCTGCTCCATTCAGCAAGCAATAGCTTAAATACACAATTAGATAACTCACAGATGGCATAAATCAGTTGTTCATAAATGCTGTATTACAATAAAATTCTGCCCTTCAATATTTGGCTAAGTAGTTCTCAGTGATAGTAATGGCTGCCAATCAGTTTGAATCAGCAGCATCTTTAAACAGATGCAGTTCTGGGAAAACCCAGTGCAAACTGGTTTGGCAGACATTTGCGCATGCTCGGCATGAACTGAACAGACTGACTGGCTCACATTTGATCACCATCTTCGAATGTGGTAAGTTCAAGCACTGAGCATGTTCACAATGAAATTTGTAGCACCCCTAAACCAGAGGGCTGGGGTAAGGCTACTGTGAACAACCGCTGCTTTCTGTCCATGAAAATCTCACTCATCTCCAGCACCTGGAAGAGAAGAAGTCCCCACTCAGCTGCTGAAACCCAAGCTAGACATTTATATACTTACTAGTGGGGCCCGGCCACGCGTTGCTGTGGCTTATTGTGGTGAAATGGAAAAGGAACAGTAGCAGCAAATCAATTGCAGAGGCCAGCAGTACATGCTCATGTAAACACGCAGCCTGATACTGTGCGATGTCATTGATGCGTGTGCCTGCATTCCTTGCGGGGGGGTGGGGGAATGGAAAGGCACCTCTCCCATACATCTAGGCTGGCTGGTCATGATCCTTTACCTGGGAGTAAGTTTGGTTGGTGGCAATGGGTGTCGCTTCTGAGGAAACCCTCTGAGGGGCGCGATGCAGCCATTCAAAGTATGTCACGGTCCTGTACCGAGCTTACTCCTGAGTAATGTGTGCCTGGTTTTCTTAACTGTAACCGCAGTATTCAGGGAATCTAGGGTGCCTGGCCCCTCCCTCCCGTCCCTTGCATGTTGCCCCTCACTCTCTTCCCTCCATCACTTCTCTTCCCTTGCATGCCACCCCTCCCCCTCCTTTCCTTCCCTTCCCTTTTCCTCCGCTAGGGTGGGTGGGTCATATCAAGATGCTGGGCCTCCTGCCTCCCCTCCCTTGCATGCCACCCCTCACTCTCTCCCCTCTCTCACTTCTCTTCCCTTGCATGCCTCCCCCTCCATCCCTTCCCTCTCTTTCCCTCTCTTCCCTTGCATGCCACCCCTCCCTCCCTTCCCTCTCCCTTGTGTGTATGTGTGTGTATGTGTTTCACTTCCACTTGATTTACTGCCTATGTACTGTTGTCACTGCTCATATTTGGCCATCTGAGTGAACATTCTAAGCAGCACAAACATTCTAAGGGTGACAGTTACACACAGGCAGCTGCATGTCCTTCACCATGGAGCGCCAGGAAAAAGGCATTTTACTTGGGCCAGGTGTGAAATTTCAGATATGTGAACATCTAAAAACACTCTCACCTGGCTGACTATAGTGGCTGGGAATTTTCAGAGGAATTGGCCCAGCAGTTACTGAGTAATACTATCATCAACAAAAACACTGTTAGCTTTTTATATATAGAGATTTATTTGTTTTTAGCCTCCCCCCCTTTCCCAGTCAAGTTCAGGTCAATTTACAGTGAATCATTTACGTCATAAGCAATATCACAAAAAGACTGCTAAAATCATCGCAAAATTCTAATAGTACCATGGTGCCATTACATTTGAGGATGAATAAATCAAATCAATACCGCTCACCCAGTGTCTTCATCAGTTATGTCGGTGGAGGGCAAAAAGAGCGGGAAGAGGATAGGGAGGCCAGCAGGATAGGAAACCATTGCTGTCTTCAACCATCAGCCTAGATAAACAATTCCATCTTACAGGCCATGGAACAAATCTCATAAAGCAACAAATCTCATAGAGCCCATGATCACCAACCCTAGTTTACAGGAGAATCTAGCCATTTAAAAATTGCCATGAGGATACAATTCTGATTTCCTATTTTGGCACTTTAACAGGTGCTGAGCAGGAAAACAAGATCACCTGTCCATGTGGACATTTTTTCCACCATCAGTCACTGTACTCATGATTTATCAATCATGTGGTGACAGGTAGGGTGGGCTTAGTGTGATTCTGCCCACTCCTACTCTCTGGCCCCTTCTGCACATGAAGAATAATGCACTTTCAATCTACTTTCAATGCAATTTGCAGCTATGAAGAATAGCAAAATCCAATTGTGAATGTGGATTGACAGTGCATTATTCTGCATGTGTTCAGTCAACATGTGGAAGGGTGGTGGACAGGGCAACTGAATCAGATTGTTGGTCTGTCCAGACCAGCACTGCCTATTTGGACTGTCAATGGCTCTCCAGGGTCTCAAGCAAAGGTCTTTCACATCACCCACTACCTGAATCTTTGAATGGACCTCCTATACACAAAACAGATGATCTACTACTGAGTCACTGTCCCTCCTTGAGTCCCATTTCCTCAATTAGCATTCTACTGTGCCCTCCCAAAGTGAATGCTTTCAGCAGTCTGACACAGCAACTGGCTACAGTTCTTTTGTCAGAGACCAAAGACATGCTTTTTATTAGCCTGAAAGATCACTGAACAGATGTTCTGTTGGGCTGCATATGTCTGGTGGCCCCGCTCCACTACCCTCTCTACGTTTAGCATGATTTCTGAACAAAGCTTCCACAGTTGGCAGCCCTGTTCAGAAATATGTCTAAAATGTAATCTGGAATACAGGTACAATCACATGTTGACCTATGCATGATCAATGTACCTTAATAGCATATCTGTAATTATCGACATCACTGGGAAACACTTATGCCTTTCATCAGTGCTTTACAATAAGCACATAGAGGGAGGGAAGCAGCAAATTCAACCCCCAACCTACACATTTTTGCGGGGAATGTGTACTGTTGCAACATTATTGGAAGCCATACTTTTCAAGAGTCATATGAACACCCTTATTGAATACACACATTGTTTTTATGAATGCAGTCCAATAAATGTGCATACCGGTAGATTGGAGTGGAGTTTGCTACCACAATCTCTCCCCTTCCCACGTGCATTTATTTTATTTTTTATATACTTAAAACACCTGAAAGCAGAGGCATAGCAAGGCAAAATATACTTAAAACACCTGAAAGCAGAGGCATAGCAAGGCAAAACGGGGCAAAATGGCACCCCCTGCACCCTCACACTCCCTCAGACATCTCCGGCCCTCTGCACCTCTGCACTTCCCTTGCCTTCATTTACTCCGAGCCGGTGGCAGTGGCACAGATGCATCTGAAATGTGGCACAGGACCAAATACCAAGTATTTTTCCCACCCCGCCCCATGGTAGCTATGCCACTGCCTGAAAGGGAGGAAAGGTGGCATGGTAAGTCAGATCTTGGATGCTAAGTAGGTTTAATTCTTGGAATGCAGACCACTAAGGAAGACTCTTCAGAGGATAGTAATGGCAAACTACCTCTGCTTCTTACTTACCTTGAAAGCACCTTCCTGTGGTTGCCATAAGTCAGTTGTGACTTGACAGCACTTTATGCCCATACAAAACACCTGAAAAGGGCTATGGATTACTATATTTCAGCCCTAAGTGATTATACTTTTTCTTGGTAACTGCTCTGTGACACTATTTTGGAGTGAATTGGCTGTATTATAGGCTGATTACACATTAGGCGTTTCTCGCACGGTGGAGGCAGCAAGATTTCTTGTATGGATGTATTTCCTCTAGCACCGCTTTCACTTTCCATCACAAGCAAATCCACTTATGGCATGATTTTAATTTTGCTTTGCTACTAGAGCAGAACAGATTTGCCAGTGAACACAGCTTTGCCCCGGACCTCTTCCCTCTGCCCACAGCCCACCTGCCCTAGCCTTGCCCCCCTAGTCCCTTGCACTGCTTTGCACGCTTCCCCCTCGCCCTCCTCCCTGTTGCCGACTACTTCCAGCTTCTTGTCTTGTATCAATTTTATTGCCCATGGGCTCCCTGCTCCTGCATATCTTTAGTTTATTGATATATCAATAAATCAATACTAACACTTAAAAATGTAAAAATAATAAGACTAGTTGATCAGTCCAAACACCTGATTTGTCCCTGCATTTCATTAACAAACTGGGATGTTTCCAGACTCATAGTTTTATACACAAGCAATCAGTGATTCCAGACTACACCAGGAAAACCCTGCCAGTCTTGACACTTGGGTTTACAGCACATCAGGAGATGGACAATCGTGAACCTGGGGAGCTTAGCAAATGGCGGTTCACATTGTCCTTTCGTGGTTTTGCAGTTTGCAAGCTGCCGTTACTCCCCCCTCACTTCCCGCCTAAAAGATAATCAGTGTTCGGGCAAAGTGTTCAGATACCATATTGAAGACTTTTTTTAATGGTTCTCCTTTTCTATGTTGATGTATTAGTTATTGATAAGATTAATTGTAAAAATTAAAGATTATATTAAAAATTAAAGCACACATGTGCGATAGAGAACCCACAAAACATTACCTCCCTCTCGGATGCAAGCGAAAAGCCAGCTGATGTGGGTAGTAATGCTGAACATGGCCCCAAACGTAGACTCCCTAGCCAATTCTCTTTCAAGTCATGGGAATCTTGCCGTGCAAAATCGGCCACAGAATGGCATGTATTTAATTTTTTTATTCTAAGAAAACTGATCAAGAGTAATGTAATGTAACAATAAAGGAAAGCCTCTTGGATTCAAGAATACCTAGGTCGAATCCCCACTACCGTCTCAGCCAGGTTTCAGAACACAAACTAACCAGGTTTGAGGTCGTTTGTGTTCTGAAACCTGGCTAAGACGGTAGTGGGGATTCGACCAGGGAAGTCGTCCCCCAAACCTGGTTAGTTTGTGTTCTGAAACCTGGCTAAGCCACCCCCCCCCCCTTCCCCCCCCCCCCCCCCGGGCCGGGCCCCACCCCCCCCCCCCCTCCCCCACCCCCCCCCCCCACCCCTCCACCCTCCCCCCCCCCCCCCCCCACACCGCCCCCCCCCCCCCCCCCCACCCTCTCCACCCCGCCCCCCCCCACGCCCCCCCGCCCCCCCCCCCCCCCCCCCCCACCCCAAAAACTTGAGCCCCGCCCCCCCCCCCACCGACCACCCCCACACCCCCCCCCTCCCCCACCCCCCCCCCCCCCCCCCCCCCGCCCACCCCCCCCCCCCCCCCCCCCCACCCCCCCCCCCCCCCCCCCCCCCCCCCCCCCACCCCCCCCCCCCCCCCCCCCCCCCCCCCCCCACCCCCCCCCCCCCCCACCCCCCCCCCCCCCCACCCCCCCCCCCCCCCACCCCCCCCCCCCCCCACCCCCCCCCCCCCCCACCCCCCCCCCCCCCCACCCCCCCCCCCCCCCACCCCCCCCCCCCCCCACCCCCCCCCCCCCCCACCCCCCCCCCCCCCCACCCCCCCCCCCCCCCACCCCCCCCCCCCCCCACCCCCCCCCCCCCCCACCCCCCCCCCCCCCCACCCCCCCCCCCCCCCACCCCCCCCCCCCCCCACCCCCCCCCCCCCCCACCCCCCCCCCCCCCCACCCCCCCCCCCCCCCACCCCCCCCCCCCCCCACCCCCCCCCCCCCCCACCCCCCCCCCCCCCCACCCCCCCCCCCCCCCACCCCCCCCCCCCCCCACCCCCCCCCCCCCCCACCCCCCCCCCCCCCCACCCCCCCCCCCCCCCACCCCCCCCCCCCCCCACCCCCCCCCCCCCCCACCCCCCCCCCCCCCCACCCCCCCCCCCCCCCACCCCCCCCCCCCCCCACCCCCCCCCCCCCCCACCCCCCCCCCCCCCCACCCCCCCCCCCCCCCACCCCCCCCCCCCCCCACCCCCCCCCCCCCCCACCCCCCCCCCCCCCCACCCCCCCCCCCCCCCACCCCCCCCCCCCCCCACCCCCCCCCCCCCCCACCCCCCCCCCCCCCCACCCCCCCCCCCCCCCACCCCCCCCCCCCCCCACCCCCCCCCCCCCCCACCCCCCCCCCCCCCCACCCCCCCCCCCCCCCACCCCCCCCCCCCCCCACCCCCCCCCCCCCCCACCCCCCCCCCCCCCCACCCCCCCCCCCCCCCACCCCCCCCCCCCCCCACCCCCCCCCCCCCCCACCCCCCCCCCCCCCCACCCCCCCCCCCCCCCACCCCCCCCCCCCCCCACCCCCCCCCCCCCCCACCCCCCCCCCCCCCCACCCCCCCCCCCCCCCACCCCCCCCCCCCCCCACCCCCCCCCCCCCCCACCCCCCCCCCCCCCCACCCCCCCCCCCCCCCACCCCCCCCCCCCCCCACCCCCCCCCCCCCCCACCCCCCCCCCCCCCCACCCCCCCCCCCCCCCACCCCCCCCCCCCCCCACCCCCCCCCCCCCCCACCCCCCCCCCCCCCCACCCCCCCCCCCCCCCACCCCCCCCCCCCCCCACCCCCCCCCCCCCCCACCCCCCCCCCCCCCCACCCCCCCCCCCCCCCACCCCCCCCCCCCCCCACCCCCCCCCCCCCCCACCCCCCCCCCCCCCCACCCCCCCCCCCCCCCACCCCCCCCCCCCCCCACCCCCCCCCCCCCCCACCCCCCCCCCCCCCCACCCCCCCCCCCCCCCACCCCCCCCCCCCCCCACCCCCCCCCCCCCCCACCCCCCCCCCCCCCCACCCCCCCCCCCCCCCACCCCCCCCCCCCCCCACCCCCCCCCCCCCCCACCCCCCCCCCCCCCCACCCCCCCCCCCCCCCACCCCCCCCCCCCCCCACCCCCCCCCCCCCCCACCCCCCCCCCCCCCCACCCCCCCCCCCCCCCACCCCCCCCCCCCCCCACCCCCCCCCCCCCCCACCCCCCCCCCCCCCCACCCCCCCCCCCCCCCACCCCCCCCCCCCCCCACCCCCCCCCCCCCCCACCCCCCCCCCCCCCCACCCCCCCCCCCCCCCACCCCCCCCCCCCCCCACCCCCCCCCCCCCCCACCCCCCCCCCCCCCCACCCCCCCCCCCCCCCACCCCCCCCCCCCCCCACCCCCCCCCCCCCCCACCCCCCCCCCCCCCCACCCCCCCCCCCCCCCACCCCCCCCCCCCCCCACCCCCCCCCCCCCCCACCCCCCCCCCCCCCCACCCCCCCCCCCCCCCACCCCCCCCCCCCCCCACCCCCCCCCCCCCCCACCCCCCCCCCCCCCCACCCCCCCCCCCCCCCACCCCCCCCCCCCCCCACCCCCCCCCCCCCCCACCCCCCCCCCCCCCCACCCCCCCCCCCCCCCACCCCCCCCCCCCCCCACCCCCCCCCCCCCCCACCCCCCCCCCCCCCCACCCCCCCCCCCCCCCACCCCCCCCCCCCCCCACCCCCCCCCCCCCCCACCCCCCCCCCCCCCCACCCCCCCCCCCCCCCACCCCCCCCCCCCCCCACCCCCCCCCCCCCCCACCCCCCCCCCCCCCCACCCCCCCCCCCCCCCACCCCCCCCCCCCCCCACCCCCCCCCCCCCCCACCCCCCCCCCCCCCCACCCCCCCCCCCCCCCACCCCCCCCCCCCCCCACCCCCCCCCCCCCCCACCCCCCCCCCCCCCCACCCCCCCCCCCCCCCACCCCCCCCCCCCCCCACCCCCCCCCCCCCCCACCCCCCCCCCCCCCCACCCCCCCCCCCCCCCACCCCCCCCCCCCCCCACCCCCCCCCCCCCCCACCCCCCCCCCCCCCCACCCCCCCCCCCCCCCACCCCCCCCCCCCCCCACCCCCCCCCCCCCCCACCCCCCCCCCCCCCCACCCCCCCCCCCCCCCACCCCCCCCCCCCCCCACCCCCCCCCCCCCCCACCCCCCCCCCCCCCCACCCCCCCCCCCCCCCACCCCCCCCCCCCCCCACCCCCCCCCCCCCCCACCCCCCCCCCCCCCCACCCCCCCCCCCCCCCACCCCCCCCCCCCCCCACCCCCCCCCCCCCCCACCCCCCCCCCCCCCCACCCCCCCCCCCCCCCACCCCCCCCCCCCCCCACCCCCCCCCCCCCCCACCCCCCCCCCCCCCCACCCCCCCCCCCCCCCACCCCCCCCCCCCCCCACCCCCCCCCCCCCCCACCCCCCCCCCCCCCCACCCCCCCCCCCCCCCACCCCCCCCCCCCCCCACCCCCCCCCCCCCCCACCCCCCCCCCCCCCCACCCCCCCCCCCCCCCACCCCCCCCCCCCCCCACCCCCCCCCCCCCCCACCCCCCCCCCCCCCCACCCCCCCCCCCCCCCACCCCCCCCCCCCCCCACCCCCCCCCCCCCCCACCCCCCCCCCCCCCCACCCCCCCCCCCCCCCACCCCCCCCCCCCCCCACCCCCCCCCCCCCCCACCCCCCCCCCCCCCCACCCCCCCCCCCCCCCACCCCCCCCCCCCCCCACCCCCCCCCCCCCCCACCCCCCCCCCCCCCCACCCCCCCCCCCCCCCACCCCCCCCCCCCCCCACCCCCCCCCCCCCCCACCCCCCCCCCCCCCCACCCCCCCCCCCCCCCACCCCCCCCCCCCCCCACCCCCCCCCCCCCCCACCCCCCCCCCCCCCCACCCCCCCCCCCCCCCACCCCCCCCCCCCCCCACCCCCCCCCCCCCCCACCCCCCCCCCCCCCCACCCCCCCCCCCCCCCACCCCCCCCCCCCCCCACCCCCCCCCCCCCCCACCCCCCCCCCCCCCCACCCCCCCCCCCCCCCACCCCCCCCCCCCCCCACCCCCCCCCCCCCCCACCCCCCCCCCCCCCCACCCCCCCCCCCCCCCACCCCCCCCCCCCCCCACCCCCCCCCCCCCCCACCCCCCCCCCCCCCCACCCCCCCCCCCCCCCACCCCCCCCCCCCCCCACCCCCCCCCCCCCCCACCCCCCCCCCCCCCCACCCCCCCCCCCCCCCACCCCCCCCCCCCCCCACCCCCCCCCCCCCCCACCCCCCCCCCCCCCCACCCCCCCCCCCCCCCACCCCCCCCCCCCCCCACCCCCCCCCCCCCCCACCCCCCCCCCCCCCCACCCCCCCCCCCCCCCACCCCCCCCCCCCCCCACCCCCCCCCCCCCCCACCCCCCCCCCCCCCCACCCCCCCCCCCCCCCACCCCCCCCCCCCCCCACCCCCCCCCCCCCCCACCCCCCCCCCCCCCCACCCCCCCCCCCCCCCACCCCCCCCCCCCCCCACCCCCCCCCCCCCCCACCCCCCCCCCCCCCCACCCCCCCCCCCCCCCACCCCCCCCCCCCCCCACCCCCCCCCCCCCCCACCCCCCCCCCCCCCCACCCCCCCCCCCCCCCACCCCCCCCCCCCCCCACCCCCCCCCCCCCCCACCCCCCCCCCCCCCCACCCCCCCCCCCCCCCACCCCCCCCCCCCCCCACCCCCCCCCCCCCCCACCCCCCCCCCCCCCCACCCCCCCCCCCCCCCACCCCCCCCCCCCCCCACCCCCCCCCCCCCCCACCCCCCCCCCCCCCCACCCCCCCCCCCCCCCACCCCCCCCCCCCCCCACCCCCCCCCCCCCCCACCCCCCCCCCCCCCCACCCCCCCCCCCCCCCACCCCCCCCCCCCCCCACCCCCCCCCCCCCCCACCCCCCCCCCCCCCCACCCCCCCCCCCCCCCACCCCCCCCCCCCCCCACCCCCCCCCCCCCCCACCCCCCCCCCCCCCCACCCCCCCCCCCCCCCACCCCCCCCCCCCCCCACCCCCCCCCCCCCCCACCCCCCCCCCCCCCCACCCCCCCCCCCCCCCACCCCCCCCCCCCCCCACCCCCCCCCCCCCCCACCCCCCCCCCCCCCCACCCCCCCCCCCCCCCACCCCCCCCCCCCCCCACCCCCCCCCCCCCCCACCCCCCCCCCCCCCCACCCCCCCCCCCCCCCACCCCCCCCCCCCCCCACCCCCCCCCCCCCCCACCCCCCCCCCCCCCCACCCCCCCCCCCCCCCACCCCCCCCCCCCCCCACCCCCCCCCCCCCCCACCCCCCCCCCCCCCCACCCCCCCCCCCCCCCACCCCCCCCCCCCCCCACCCCCCCCCCCCCCCACCCCCCCCCCCCCCCACCCCCCCCCCCCCCCACCCCCCCCCCCCCCCACCCCCCCCCCCCCCCACCCCCCCCCCCCCCCACCCCCCCCCCCCCCCACCCCCCCCCCCCCCCACCCCCCCCCCCCCCCACCCCCCCCCCCCCCCACCCCCCCCCCCCCCCACCCCCCCCCCCCCCCACCCCCCCCCCCCCCCACCCCCCCCCCCCCCCACCCCCCCCCCCCCCCACCCCCCCCCCCCCCCACCCCCCCCCCCCCCCACCCCCCCCCCCCCCCACCCCCCCCCCCCCCCACCCCCCCCCCCCCCCACCCCCCCCCCCCCCCACCCCCCCCCCCCCCCACCCCCCCCCCCCCCCACCCCCCCCCCCCCCCACCCCCCCCCCCCCCCACCCCCCCCCCCCCCCACCCCCCCCCCCCCCCACCCCCCCCCCCCCCCACCCCCCCCCCCCCCCACCCCCCCCCCCCCCCACCCCCCCCCCCCCCCACCCCCCCCCCCCCCCACCCCCCCCCCCCCCCACCCCCCCCCCCCCCCACCCCCCCCCCCCCCCACCCCCCCCCCCCCCCACCCCCCCCCCCCCCCACCCCCCCCCCCCCCCACCCCCCCCCCCCCCCACCCCCCCCCCCCCCCACCCCCCCCCCCCCCCACCCCCCCCCCCCCCCACCCCCCCCCCCCCCCACCCCCCCCCCCCCCCACCCCCCCCCCCCCCCACCCCCCCCCCCCCCCACCCCCCCCCCCCCCCACCCCCCCCCCCCCCCACCCCCCCCCCCCCCCACCCCCCCCCCCCCCCACCCCCCCCCCCCCCCACCCCCCCCCCCCCCCACCCCCCCCCCCCCCCACCCCCCCCCCCCCCCACCCCCCCCCCCCCCCACCCCCCCCCCCCCCCACCCCCCCCCCCCCCCACCCCCCCCCCCCCCCACCCCCCCCCCCCCCCACCCCCCCCCCCCCCCACCCCCCCCCCCCCCCACCCCCCCCCCCCCCCACCCCCCCCCCCCCCCACCCCCCCCCCCCCCCACCCCCCCCCCCCCCCACCCCCCCCCCCCCCCACCCCCCCCCCCCCCCACCCCCCCCCCCCCCCACCCCCCCCCCCCCCCACCCCCCCCCCCCCCCACCCCCCCCCCCCCCCACCCCCCCCCCCCCCCACCCCCCCCCCCCCCCACCCCCCCCCCCCCCCACCCCCCCCCCCCCCCACCCCCCCCCCCCCCCACCCCCCCCCCCCCCCACCCCCCCCCCCCCCCACCCCCCCCCCCCCCCACCCCCCCCCCCCCCCACCCCCCCCCCCCCCCACCCCCCCCCCCCCCCACCCCCCCCCCCCCCCACCCCCCCCCCCCCCCACCCCCCCCCCCCCCCACCCCCCCCCCCCCCCACCCCCCCCCCCCCCCACCCCCCCCCCCCCCCACCCCCCCCCCCCCCCACCCCCCCCCCCCCCCACCCCCCCCCCCCCCCACCCCCCCCCCCCCCCACCCCCCCCCCCCCCCACCCCCCCCCCCCCCCACCCCCCCCCCCCCCCACCCCCCCCCCCCCCCACCCCCCCCCCCCCCCACCCCCCCCCCCCCCCACCCCCCCCCCCCCCCACCCCCCCCCCCCCCCACCCCCCCCCCCCCCCACCCCCCCCCCCCCCCACCCCCCCCCCCCCCCACCCCCCCCCCCCCCCACCCCCCCCCCCCCCCACCCCCCCCCCCCCCCACCCCCCCCCCCCCCCACCCCCCCCCCCCCCCACCCCCCCCCCCCCCCACCCCCCCCCCCCCCCACCCCCCCCCCCCCCCACCCCCCCCCCCCCCCACCCCCCCCCCCCCCCACCCCCCCCCCCCCCCACCCCCCCCCCCCCCCACCCCCCCCCCCCCCCACCCCCCCCCCCCCCCACCCCCCCCCCCCCCCACCCCCCCCCCCCCCCACCCCCCCCCCCCCCCACCCCCCCCCCCCCCCACCCCCCCCCCCCCCCACCCCCCCCCCCCCCCACCCCCCCCCCCCCCCACCCCCCCCCCCCCCCACCCCCCCCCCCCCCCACCCCCCCCCCCCCCCACCCCCCCCCCCCCCCACCCCCCCCCCCCCCCACCCCCCCCCCCCCCCACCCCCCCCCCCCCCCACCCCCCCCCCCCCCCACCCCCCCCCCCCCCCACCCCCCCCCCCCCCCACCCCCCCCCCCCCCCACCCCCCCCCCCCCCCACCCCCCCCCCCCCCCACCCCCCCCCCCCCCCACCCCCCCCCCCCCCCACCCCCCCCCCCCCCCACCCCCCCCCCCCCCCACCCCCCCCCCCCCCCACCCCCCCCCCCCCCCACCCCCCCCCCCCCCCACCCCCCCCCCCCCCCACCCCCCCCCCCCCCCACCCCCCCCCCCCCCCACCCCCCCCCCCCCCCACCCCCCCCCCCCCCCACCCCCCCCCCCCCCCACCCCCCCCCCCCCCCACCCCCCCCCCCCCCCACCCCCCCCCCCCCCCACCCCCCCCCCCCCCCACCCCCCCCCCCCCCCACCCCCCCCCCCCCCCACCCCCCCCCCCCCCCACCCCCCCCCCCCCCCACCCCCCCCCCCCCCCACCCCCCCCCCCCCCCACCCCCCCCCCCCCCCACCCCCCCCCCCCCCCACCCCCCCCCCCCCCCACCCCCCCCCCCCCCCACCCCCCCCCCCCCCCACCCCCCCCCCCCCCCACCCCCCCCCCCCCCCACCCCCCCCCCCCCCCACCCCCCCCCCCCCCCACCCCCCCCCCCCCCCACCCCCCCCCCCCCCCACCCCCCCCCCCCCCCACCCCCCCCCCCCCCCACCCCCCCCCCCCCCCACCCCCCCCCCCCCCCACCCCCCCCCCCCCCCACCCCCCCCCCCCCCCACCCCCCCCCCCCCCCACCCCCCCCCCCCCCCACCCCCCCCCCCCCCCACCCCCCCCCCCCCCCACCCCCCCCCCCCCCCACCCCCCCCCCCCCCCACCCCCCCCCCCCCCCACCCCCCCCCCCCCCCACCCCCCCCCCCCCCCACCCCCCCCCCCCCCCACCCCCCCCCCCCCCCACCCCCCCCCCCCCCCACCCCCCCCCCCCCCCACCCCCCCCCCCCCCCACCCCCCCCCCCCCCCACCCCCCCCCCCCCCCACCCCCCCCCCCCCCCACCCCCCCCCCCCCCCACCCCCCCCCCCCCCCACCCCCCCCCCCCCCCACCCCCCCCCCCCCCCACCCCCCCCCCCCCCCACCCCCCCCCCCCCCCACCCCCCCCCCCCCCCACCCCCCCCCCCCCCCACCCCCCCCCCCCCCCACCCCCCCCCCCCCCCACCCCCCCCCCCCCCCACCCCCCCCCCCCCCCACCCCCCCCCCCCCCCACCCCCCCCCCCCCCCACCCCCCCCCCCCCCCACCCCCCCCCCCCCCCACCCCCCCCCCCCCCCACCCCCCCCCCCCCCCACCCCCCCCCCCCCCCACCCCCCCCCCCCCCCACCCCCCCCCCCCCCCACCCCCCCCCCCCCCCACCCCCCCCCCCCCCCACCCCCCCCCCCCCCCACCCCCCCCCCCCCCCACCCCCCCCCCCCCCCACCCCCCCCCCCCCCCACCCCCCCCCCCCCCCACCCCCCCCCCCCCCCACCCCCCCCCCCCCCCACCCCCCCCCCCCCCCACCCCCCCCCCCCCCCACCCCCCCCCCCCCCCACCCCCCCCCCCCCCCACCCCCCCCCCCCCCCACCCCCCCCCCCCCCCACCCCCCCCCCCCCCCACCCCCCCCCCCCCCCACCCCCCCCCCCCCCCACCCCCCCCCCCCCCCACCCCCCCCCCCCCCCACCCCCCCCCCCCCCCACCCCCCCCCCCCCCCACCCCCCCCCCCCCCCACCCCCCCCCCCCCCCACCCCCCCCCCCCCCCACCCCCCCCCCCCCCCACCCCCCCCCCCCCCCACCCCCCCCCCCCCCCACCCCCCCCCCCCCCCACCCCCCCCCCCCCCCACCCCCCCCCCCCCCCACCCCCCCCCCCCCCCACCCCCCCCCCCCCCCACCCCCCCCCCCCCCCACCCCCCCCCCCCCCCACCCCCCCCCCCCCCCACCCCCCCCCCCCCCCACCCCCCCCCCCCCCCACCCCCCCCCCCCCCCACCCCCCCCCCCCCCCACCCCCCCCCCCCCCCACCCCCCCCCCCCCCCACCCCCCCCCCCCCCCACCCCCCCCCCCCCCCACCCCCCCCCCCCCCCACCCCCCCCCCCCCCCACCCCCCCCCCCCCCCACCCCCCCCCCCCCCCACCCCCCCCCCCCCCCACCCCCCCCCCCCCCCACCCCCCCCCCCCCCCACCCCCCCCCCCCCCCACCCCCCCCCCCCCCCACCCCCCCCCCCCCCCACCCCCCCCCCCCCCCACCCCCCCCCCCCCCCACCCCCCCCCCCCCCCACCCCCCCCCCCCCCCACCCCCCCCCCCCCCCACCCCCCCCCCCCCCCACCCCCCCCCCCCCCCACCCCCCCCCCCCCCCACCCCCCCCCCCCCCCACCCCCCCCCCCCCCCACCCCCCCCCCCCCCCACCCCCCCCCCCCCCCACCCCCCCCCCCCCCCACCCCCCCCCCCCCCCACCCCCCCCCCCCCCCACCCCCCCCCCCCCCCACCCCCCCCCCCCCCCACCCCCCCCCCCCCCCACCCCCCCCCCCCCCCACCCCCCCCCCCCCCCACCCCCCCCCCCCCCCACCCCCCCCCCCCCCCACCCCCCCCCCCCCCCACCCCCCCCCCCCCCCACCCCCCCCCCCCCCCACCCCCCCCCCCCCCCACCCCCCCCCCCCCCCACCCCCCCCCCCCCCCACCCCCCCCCCCCCCCACCCCCCCCCCCCCCCACCCCCCCCCCCCCCCACCCCCCCCCCCCCCCACCCCCCCCCCCCCCCACCCCCCCCCCCCCCCACCCCCCCCCCCCCCCACCCCCCCCCCCCCCCACCCCCCCCCCCCCCCACCCCCCCCCCCCCCCACCCCCCCCCCCCCCCACCCCCCCCCCCCCCCACCCCCCCCCCCCCCCACCCCCCCCCCCCCCCACCCCCCCCCCCCCCCACCCCCCCCCCCCCCCACCCCCCCCCCCCCCCACCCCCCCCCCCCCCCACCCCCCCCCCCCCCCACCCCCCCCCCCCCCCACCCCCCCCCCCCCCCACCCCCCCCCCCCCCCACCCCCCCCCCCCCCCACCCCCCCCCCCCCCCACCCCCCCCCCCCCCCACCCCCCCCCCCCCCCACCCCCCCCCCCCCCCACCCCCCCCCCCCCCCACCCCCCCCCCCCCCCACCCCCCCCCCCCCCCACCCCCCCCCCCCCCCACCCCCCCCCCCCCCCACCCCCCCCCCCCCCCACCCCCCCCCCCCCCCACCCCCCCCCCCCCCCACCCCCCCCCCCCCCCACCCCCCCCCCCCCCCACCCCCCCCCCCCCCCACCCCCCCCCCCCCCCACCCCCCCCCCCCCCCACCCCCCCCCCCCCCCACCCCCCCCCCCCCCCACCCCCCCCCCCCCCCACCCCCCCCCCCCCCCACCCCCCCCCCCCCCCACCCCCCCCCCCCCCCACCCCCCCCCCCCCCCACCCCCCCCCCCCCCCACCCCCCCCCCCCCCCACCCCCCCCCCCCCCCACCCCCCCCCCCCCCCACCCCCCCCCCCCCCCACCCCCCCCCCCCCCCACCCCCCCCCCCCCCCACCCCCCCCCCCCCCCACCCCCCCCCCCCCCCACCCCCCCCCCCCCCCACCCCCCCCCCCCCCCACCCCCCCCCCCCCCCACCCCCCCCCCCCCCCACCCCCCCCCCCCCCCACCCCCCCCCCCCCCCACCCCCCCCCCCCCCCACCCCCCCCCCCCCCCACCCCCCCCCCCCCCCACCCCCCCCCCCCCCCACCCCCCCCCCCCCCCACCCCCCCCCCCCCCCACCCCCCCCCCCCCCCACCCCCCCCCCCCCCCACCCCCCCCCCCCCCCACCCCCCCCCCCCCCCACCCCCCCCCCCCCCCACCCCCCCCCCCCCCCACCCCCCCCCCCCCCCACCCCCCCCCCCCCCCACCCCCCCCCCCCCCCACCCCCCCCCCCCCCCACCCCCCCCCCCCCCCACCCCCCCCCCCCCCCACCCCCCCCCCCCCCCACCCCCCCCCCCCCCCACCCCCCCCCCCCCCCACCCCCCCCCCCCCCCACCCCCCCCCCCCCCCACCCCCCCCCCCCCCCACCCCCCCCCCCCCCCACCCCCCCCCCCCCCCACCCCCCCCCCCCCCCACCCCCCCCCCCCCCCACCCCCCCCCCCCCCCACCCCCCCCCCCCCCCACCCCCCCCCCCCCCCACCCCCCCCCCCCCCCACCCCCCCCCCCCCCCACCCCCCCCCCCCCCCACCCCCCCCCCCCCCCACCCCCCCCCCCCCCCACCCCCCCCCCCCCCCACCCCCCCCCCCCCCCACCCCCCCCCCCCCCCACCCCCCCCCCCCCCCACCCCCCCCCCCCCCCACCCCCCCCCCCCCCCACCCCCCCCCCCCCCCACCCCCCCCCCCCCCCACCCCCCCCCCCCCCCACCCCCCCCCCCCCCCACCCCCCCCCCCCCCCACCCCCCCCCCCCCCCACCCCCCCCCCCCCCCACCCCCCCCCCCCCCCACCCCCCCCCCCCCCCACCCCCCCCCCCCCCCACCCCCCCCCCCCCCCACCCCCCCCCCCCCCCACCCCCCCCCCCCCCCACCCCCCCCCCCCCCCACCCCCCCCCCCCCCCACCCCCCCCCCCCCCCACCCCCCCCCCCCCCCACCCCCCCCCCCCCCCACCCCCCCCCCCCCCCACCCCCCCCCCCCCCCACCCCCCCCCCCCCCCACCCCCCCCCCCCCCCACCCCCCCCCCCCCCCACCCCCCCCCCCCCCCACCCCCCCCCCCCCCCACCCCCCCCCCCCCCCACCCCCCCCCCCCCCCACCCCCCCCCCCCCCCACCCCCCCCCCCCCCCACCCCCCCCCCCCCCCACCCCCCCCCCCCCCCACCCCCCCCCCCCCCCACCCCCCCCCCCCCCCACCCCCCCCCCCCCCCACCCCCCCCCCCCCCCACCCCCCCCCCCCCCCACCCCCCCCCCCCCCCACCCCCCCCCCCCCCCACCCCCCCCCCCCCCCACCCCCCCCCCCCCCCACCCCCCCCCCCCCCCACCCCCCCCCCCCCCCACCCCCCCCCCCCCCCACCCCCCCCCCCCCCCACCCCCCCCCCCCCCCACCCCCCCCCCCCCCCACCCCCCCCCCCCCCCACCCCCCCCCCCCCCCACCCCCCCCCCCCCCCACCCCCCCCCCCCCCCACCCCCCCCCCCCCCCACCCCCCCCCCCCCCCACCCCCCCCCCCCCCCACCCCCCCCCCCCCCCACCCCCCCCCCCCCCCACCCCCCCCCCCCCCCACCCCCCCCCCCCCCCACCCCCCCCCCCCCCCACCCCCCCCCCCCCCCACCCCCCCCCCCCCCCACCCCCCCCCCCCCCCACCCCCCCCCCCCCCCACCCCCCCCCCCCCCCACCCCCCCCCCCCCCCACCCCCCCCCCCCCCCACCCCCCCCCCCCCCCACCCCCCCCCCCCCCCACCCCCCCCCCCCCCCACCCCCCCCCCCCCCCACCCCCCCCCCCCCCCACCCCCCCCCCCCCCCACCCCCCCCCCCCCCCACCCCCCCCCCCCCCCACCCCCCCCCCCCCCCACCCCCCCCCCCCCCCACCCCCCCCCCCCCCCACCCCCCCCCCCCCCCACCCCCCCCCCCCCCCACCCCCCCCCCCCCCCACCCCCCCCCCCCCCCACCCCCCCCCCCCCCCACCCCCCCCCCCCCCCACCCCCCCCCCCCCCCACCCCCCCCCCCCCCCACCCCCCCCCCCCCCCACCCCCCCCCCCCCCCACCCCCCCCCCCCCCCACCCCCCCCCCCCCCCACCCCCCCCCCCCCCCACCCCCCCCCCCCCCCACCCCCCCCCCCCCCCACCCCCCCCCCCCCCCACCCCCCCCCCCCCCCACCCCCCCCCCCCCCCACCCCCCCCCCCCCCCACCCCCCCCCCCCCCCACCCCCCCCCCCCCCCACCCCCCCCCCCCCCCACCCCCCCCCCCCCCCACCCCCCCCCCCCCCCACCCCCCCCCCCCCCCACCCCCCCCCCCCCCCACCCCCCCCCCCCCCCACCCCCCCCCCCCCCCACCCCCCCCCCCCCCCACCCCCCCCCCCCCCCACCCCCCCCCCCCCCCACCCCCCCCCCCCCCCACCCCCCCCCCCCCCCACCCCCCCCCCCCCCCACCCCCCCCCCCCCCCACCCCCCCCCCCCCCCACCCCCCCCCCCCCCCACCCCCCCCCCCCCCCACCCCCCCCCCCCCCCACCCCCCCCCCCCCCCACCCCCCCCCCCCCCCACCCCCCCCCCCCCCCACCCCCCCCCCCCCCCACCCCCCCCCCCCCCCACCCCCCCCCCCCCCCACCCCCCCCCCCCCCCACCCCCCCCCCCCCCCACCCCCCCCCCCCCCCACCCCCCCCCCCCCCCACCCCCCCCCCCCCCCACCCCCCCCCCCCCCCACCCCCCCCCCCCCCCACCCCCCCCCCCCCCCACCCCCCCCCCCCCCCACCCCCCCCCCCCCCCACCCCCCCCCCCCCCCACCCCCCCCCCCCCCCACCCCCCCCCCCCCCCACCCCCCCCCCCCCCCACCCCCCCCCCCCCCCACCCCCCCCCCCCCCCACCCCCCCCCCCCCCCACCCCCCCCCCCCCCCACCCCCCCCCCCCCCCACCCCCCCCCCCCCCCACCCCCCCCCCCCCCCACCCCCCCCCCCCCCCACCCCCCCCCCCCCCCACCCCCCCCCCCCCCCACCCCCCCCCCCCCCCACCCCCCCCCCCCCCCACCCCCCCCCCCCCCCACCCCCCCCCCCCCCCACCCCCCCCCCCCCCCACCCCCCCCCCCCCCCACCCCCCCCCCCCCCCACCCCCCCCCCCCCCCACCCCCCCCCCCCCCCACCCCCCCCCCCCCCCACCCCCCCCCCCCCCCACCCCCCCCCCCCCCCACCCCCCCCCCCCCCCACCCCCCCCCCCCCCCACCCCCCCCCCCCCCCACCCCCCCCCCCCCCCACCCCCCCCCCCCCCCACCCCCCCCCCCCCCCACCCCCCCCCCCCCCCACCCCCCCCCCCCCCCACCCCCCCCCCCCCCCACCCCCCCCCCCCCCCACCCCCCCCCCCCCCCACCCCCCCCCCCCCCCACCCCCCCCCCCCCCCACCCCCCCCCCCCCCCACCCCCCCCCCCCCCCACCCCCCCCCCCCCCCACCCCCCCCCCCCCCCACCCCCCCCCCCCCCCACCCCCCCCCCCCCCCACCCCCCCCCCCCCCCACCCCCCCCCCCCCCCACCCCCCCCCCCCCCCACCCCCCCCCCCCCCCACCCCCCCCCCCCCCCACCCCCCCCCCCCCCCACCCCCCCCCCCCCCCACCCCCCCCCCCCCCCACCCCCCCCCCCCCCCACCCCCCCCCCCCCCCACCCCCCCCCCCCCCCACCCCCCCCCCCCCCCACCCCCCCCCCCCCCCACCCCCCCCCCCCCCCACCCCCCCCCCCCCCCACCCCCCCCCCCCCCCACCCCCCCCCCCCCCCACCCCCCCCCCCCCCCACCCCCCCCCCCCCCCACCCCCCCCCCCCCCCACCCCCCCCCCCCCCCACCCCCCCCCCCCCCCACCCCCCCCCCCCCCCACCCCCCCCCCCCCCCACCCCCCCCCCCCCCCACCCCCCCCCCCCCCCACCCCCCCCCCCCCCCACCCCCCCCCCCCCCCACCCCCCCCCCCCCCCACCCCCCCCCCCCCCCACCCCCCCCCCCCCCCACCCCCCCCCCCCCCCACCCCCCCCCCCCCCCACCCCCCCCCCCCCCCACCCCCCCCCCCCCCCACCCCCCCCCCCCCCCACCCCCCCCCCCCCCCACCCCCCCCCCCCCCCACCCCCCCCCCCCCCCACCCCCCCCCCCCCCCACCCCCCCCCCCCCCCACCCCCCCCCCCCCCCACCCCCCCCCCCCCCCACCCCCCCCCCCCCCCACCCCCCCCCCCCCCCACCCCCCCCCCCCCCCACCCCCCCCCCCCCCCACCCCCCCCCCCCCCCACCCCCCCCCCCCCCCACCCCCCCCCCCCCCCACCCCCCCCCCCCCCCACCCCCCCCCCCCCCCACCCCCCCCCCCCCCCACCCCCCCCCCCCCCCACCCCCCCCCCCCCCCACCCCCCCCCCCCCCCACCCCCCCCCCCCCCCACCCCCCCCCCCCCCCACCCCCCCCCCCCCCCACCCCCCCCCCCCCCCACCCCCCCCCCCCCCCACCCCCCCCCCCCCCCACCCCCCCCCCCCCCCACCCCCCCCCCCCCCCACCCCCCCCCCCCCCCACCCCCCCCCCCCCCCACCCCCCCCCCCCCCCACCCCCCCCCCCCCCCACCCCCCCCCCCCCCCACCCCCCCCCCCCCCCACCCCCCCCCCCCCCCACCCCCCCCCCCCCCCACCCCCCCCCCCCCCCACCCCCCCCCCCCCCCACCCCCCCCCCCCCCCACCCCCCCCCCCCCCCACCCCCCCCCCCCCCCACCCCCCCCCCCCCCCACCCCCCCCCCCCCCCACCCCCCCCCCCCCCCACCCCCCCCCCCCCCCACCCCCCCCCCCCCCCACCCCCCCCCCCCCCCACCCCCCCCCCCCCCCACCCCCCCCCCCCCCCACCCCCCCCCCCCCCCACCCCCCCCCCCCCCCACCCCCCCCCCCCCCCACCCCCCCCCCCCCCCACCCCCCCCCCCCCCCACCCCCCCCCCCCCCCACCCCCCCCCCCCCCCACCCCCCCCCCCCCCCACCCCCCCCCCCCCCCACCCCCCCCCCCCCCCACCCCCCCCCCCCCCCACCCCCCCCCCCCCCCACCCCCCCCCCCCCCCACCCCCCCCCCCCCCCACCCCCCCCCCCCCCCACCCCCCCCCCCCCCCACCCCCCCCCCCCCCCACCCCCCCCCCCCCCCACCCCCCCCCCCCCCCACCCCCCCCCCCCCCCACCCCCCCCCCCCCCCACCCCCCCCCCCCCCCACCCCCCCCCCCCCCCACCCCCCCCCCCCCCCACCCCCCCCCCCCCCCACCCCCCCCCCCCCCCACCCCCCCCCCCCCCCACCCCCCCCCCCCCCCACCCCCCCCCCCCCCCACCCCCCCCCCCCCCCACCCCCCCCCCCCCCCACCCCCCCCCCCCCCCACCCCCCCCCCCCCCCACCCCCCCCCCCCCCCACCCCCCCCCCCCCCCACCCCCCCCCCCCCCCACCCCCCCCCCCCCCCACCCCCCCCCCCCCCCACCCCCCCCCCCCCCCACCCCCCCCCCCCCCCACCCCCCCCCCCCCCCACCCCCCCCCCCCCCCACCCCCCCCCCCCCCCACCCCCCCCCCCCCCCACCCCCCCCCCCCCCCACCCCCCCCCCCCCCCACCCCCCCCCCCCCCCACCCCCCCCCCCCCCCACCCCCCCCCCCCCCCACCCCCCCCCCCCCCCACCCCCCCCCCCCCCCACCCCCCCCCCCCCCCACCCCCCCCCCCCCCCACCCCCCCCCCCCCCCACCCCCCCCCCCCCCCACCCCCCCCCCCCCCCACCCCCCCCCCCCCCCACCCCCCCCCCCCCCCACCCCCCCCCCCCCCCACCCCCCCCCCCCCCCACCCCCCCCCCCCCCCACCCCCCCCCCCCCCCACCCCCCCCCCCCCCCACCCCCCCCCCCCCCCACCCCCCCCCCCCCCCACCCCCCCCCCCCCCCACCCCCCCCCCCCCCCACCCCCCCCCCCCCCCACCCCCCCCCCCCCCCACCCCCCCCCCCCCCCACCCCCCCCCCCCCCCACCCCCCCCCCCCCCCACCCCCCCCCCCCCCCACCCCCCCCCCCCCCCACCCCCCCCCCCCCCCACCCCCCCCCCCCCCCACCCCCCCCCCCCCCCACCCCCCCCCCCCCCCACCCCCCCCCCCCCCCACCCCCCCCCCCCCCCACCCCCCCCCCCCCCCACCCCCCCCCCCCCCCACCCCCCCCCCCCCCCACCCCCCCCCCCCCCCACCCCCCCCCCCCCCCACCCCCCCCCCCCCCCACCCCCCCCCCCCCCCACCCCCCCCCCCCCCCACCCCCCCCCCCCCCCACCCCCCCCCCCCCCCACCCCCCCCCCCCCCCACCCCCCCCCCCCCCCACCCCCCCCCCCCCCCACCCCCCCCCCCCCCCACCCCCCCCCCCCCCCACCCCCCCCCCCCCCCACCCCCCCCCCCCCCCACCCCCCCCCCCCCCCACCCCCCCCCCCCCCCACCCCCCCCCCCCCCCACCCCCCCCCCCCCCCACCCCCCCCCCCCCCCACCCCCCCCCCCCCCCACCCCCCCCCCCCCCCACCCCCCCCCCCCCCCACCCCCCCCCCCCCCCACCCCCCCCCCCCCCCACCCCCCCCCCCCCCCACCCCCCCCCCCCCCCACCCCCCCCCCCCCCCACCCCCCCCCCCCCCCACCCCCCCCCCCCCCCACCCCCCCCCCCCCCCACCCCCCCCCCCCCCCACCCCCCCCCCCCCCCACCCCCCCCCCCCCCCACCCCCCCCCCCCCCCACCCCCCCCCCCCCCCACCCCCCCCCCCCCCCACCCCCCCCCCCCCCCACCCCCCCCCCCCCCCACCCCCCCCCCCCCCCACCCCCCCCCCCCCCCACCCCCCCCCCCCCCCACCCCCCCCCCCCCCCACCCCCCCCCCCCCCCACCCCCCCCCCCCCCCACCCCCCCCCCCCCCCACCCCCCCCCCCCCCCACCCCCCCCCCCCCCCACCCCCCCCCCCCCCCACCCCCCCCCCCCCCCACCCCCCCCCCCCCCCACCCCCCCCCCCCCCCACCCCCCCCCCCCCCCACCCCCCCCCCCCCCCACCCCCCCCCCCCCCCACCCCCCCCCCCCCCCACCCCCCCCCCCCCCCACCCCCCCCCCCCCCCACCCCCCCCCCCCCCCACCCCCCCCCCCCCCCACCCCCCCCCCCCCCCACCCCCCCCCCCCCCCACCCCCCCCCCCCCCCACCCCCCCCCCCCCCCACCCCCCCCCCCCCCCACCCCCCCCCCCCCCCACCCCCCCCCCCCCCCACCCCCCCCCCCCCCCACCCCCCCCCCCCCCCACCCCCCCCCCCCCCCACCCCCCCCCCCCCCCACCCCCCCCCCCCCCCACCCCCCCCCCCCCCCACCCCCCCCCCCCCCCACCCCCCCCCCCCCCCACCCCCCCCCCCCCCCACCCCCCCCCCCCCCCACCCCCCCCCCCCCCCACCCCCCCCCCCCCCCACCCCCCCCCCCCCCCACCCCCCCCCCCCCCCACCCCCCCCCCCCCCCACCCCCCCCCCCCCCCACCCCCCCCCCCCCCCACCCCCCCCCCCCCCCACCCCCCCCCCCCCCCACCCCCCCCCCCCCCCACCCCCCCCCCCCCCCACCCCCCCCCCCCCCCACCCCCCCCCCCCCCCACCCCCCCCCCCCCCCACCCCCCCCCCCCCCCACCCCCCCCCCCCCCCACCCCCCCCCCCCCCCACCCCCCCCCCCCCCCACCCCCCCCCCCCCCCACCCCCCCCCCCCCCCACCCCCCCCCCCCCCCACCCCCCCCCCCCCCCACCCCCCCCCCCCCCCACCCCCCCCCCCCCCCACCCCCCCCCCCCCCCACCCCCCCCCCCCCCCACCCCCCCCCCCCCCCACCCCCCCCCCCCCCCACCCCCCCCCCCCCCCACCCCCCCCCCCCCCCACCCCCCCCCCCCCCCACCCCCCCCCCCCCCCACCCCCCCCCCCCCCCACCCCCCCCCCCCCCCACCCCCCCCCCCCCCCACCCCCCCCCCCCCCCACCCCCCCCCCCCCCCACCCCCCCCCCCCCCCACCCCCCCCCCCCCCCACCCCCCCCCCCCCCCACCCCCCCCCCCCCCCACCCCCCCCCCCCCCCACCCCCCCCCCCCCCCACCCCCCCCCCCCCCCACCCCCCCCCCCCCCCACCCCCCCCCCCCCCCACCCCCCCCCCCCCCCACCCCCCCCCCCCCCCACCCCCCCCCCCCCCCACCCCCCCCCCCCCCCACCCCCCCCCCCCCCCACCCCCCCCCCCCCCCACCCCCCCCCCCCCCCACCCCCCCCCCCCCCCACCCCCCCCCCCCCCCACCCCCCCCCCCCCCCACCCCCCCCCCCCCCCACCCCCCCCCCCCCCCACCCCCCCCCCCCCCCACCCCCCCCCCCCCCCACCCCCCCCCCCCCCCACCCCCCCCCCCCCCCACCCCCCCCCCCCCCCACCCCCCCCCCCCCCCACCCCCCCCCCCCCCCACCCCCCCCCCCCCCCACCCCCCCCCCCCCCCACCCCCCCCCCCCCCCACCCCCCCCCCCCCCCACCCCCCCCCCCCCCCACCCCCCCCCCCCCCCACCCCCCCCCCCCCCCACCCCCCCCCCCCCCCACCCCCCCCCCCCCCCACCCCCCCCCCCCCCCACCCCCCCCCCCCCCCACCCCCCCCCCCCCCCACCCCCCCCCCCCCCCACCCCCCCCCCCCCCCACCCCCCCCCCCCCCCACCCCCCCCCCCCCCCACCCCCCCCCCCCCCCACCCCCCCCCCCCCCCACCCCCCCCCCCCCCCACCCCCCCCCCCCCCCACCCCCCCCCCCCCCCACCCCCCCCCCCCCCCACCCCCCCCCCCCCCCACCCCCCCCCCCCCCCACCCCCCCCCCCCCCCACCCCCCCCCCCCCCCACCCCCCCCCCCCCCCACCCCCCCCCCCCCCCACCCCCCCCCCCCCCCACCCCCCCCCCCCCCCACCCCCCCCCCCCCCCACCCCCCCCCCCCCCCACCCCCCCCCCCCCCCACCCCCCCCCCCCCCCACCCCCCCCCCCCCCCACCCCCCCCCCCCCCCACCCCCCCCCCCCCCCACCCCCCCCCCCCCCCACCCCCCCCCCCCCCCACCCCCCCCCCCCCCCACCCCCCCCCCCCCCCACCCCCCCCCCCCCCCACCCCCCCCCCCCCCCACCCCCCCCCCCCCCCACCCCCCCCCCCCCCCACCCCCCCCCCCCCCCACCCCCCCCCCCCCCCACCCCCCCCCCCCCCCACCCCCCCCCCCCCCCACCCCCCCCCCCCCCCACCCCCCCCCCCCCAGCTGAATTTTTATTTCTTTTCCATTTTCCCCTTTAGATGTCAAAGTCACATCTCATAACTTGGCTGAGTAAAATATTATAGCTGTATTGACAAGTATGAGATTCTTAAATTTATAGTCTACAGGTGTGAGGGGTTTTTTTATTGCAGCATCCTGAAGTGCTATGTTTACTTATTTTGCAACTCTTTATAGCTGGGATTTAAAGCCGCCTTTTTCATAGATTCAAGCTATACTGCTTACCTCCATATGAACCTGCACAATCACTAAGGTCATCTTCTGAGGCTCTGCTTCAGGTGTCCCCGCTTTCTGAGATTAGTTGGGTAGCAACCAGACAGGACCTTCATGGCCATGTTGCTGAAACTATTGAACTCTCTCCCCAGGAATATTTCTCTGTCCCCTTCTGTTCTTTCCTCCACCATCAGGTAAAGATTTTTTGTTTTATCTGGATTTCCCTTGATGCTCCCCCTTTCCTGTGATATATTTTAATGTCTGGTTTATGCACTCTTAATATGTATTTGTTTTAACTGTTAACTACCTTGGTGACCCTGATTGTGCAATTAATGAGCATAGAGATTTTGCAAACAAATAAAATACACATACAAACAGGCATGACTGGCTTGTCTGGCTAGCTCCCTCTTGGTTCAGAGTTCTTCTTCCTTCAGTGGCAAGGTTATGGATGTTTTCCCCTGATTTCTGAACGCGGAGAGCATCACTTCCATGTACAAGGGATACATTGCTGGACTTCAGCCAAATCAGTATAAATCTGAGTACTTAAATTTAACTTCAGATTAGCTAGGTCATGCATTAGGAATAAAGTTAAATGGTCTGTGGCGTTATGCTGCTTTAGATTTTATAGCTGCGGGCCATTAATAAATCATAATTTGACATGAACAATGCACTTTTATTTGAAACAGTGGCTGTTGCTTCATATGGGAAGATATAGCACAAACAGAAGAGAGGAACATCCATGGAACACAGTGGATAGTATATTGGTACTTTAGGTCATATCGGATCATACACCTGATCGAAAAACAAAAGTTATACAAAATGTATTAGAGCCAACCAAAATAACACTACTCAGTGGGCAAGCCTCTATGTTCTCCAGAACTGTTGATCATGGGCAACCTGGAACAGCTCCACTGGAAGAAATGACTTACGCCATGCATTTCCATGGGGTAAGTCAGAGGACTGAGCTGAGACTTTCCTGGACTGAAAGCCTGGTGGAAGCCAACTAAAGTTGGCTCCACCCTCAGGAATGCTCCTCCCCCCCCCCCACTGCACTGGCATGTTCCTGGATGTCAGCACAGTGTCTAAGCAGAGGGCTCTTCCAGGTTGGAGCATCACACAGTTCTGCGCCGCCTGACTGCTGGTACTTTTGCTTCTTCCCCTGGCGTAGGTGTCCCTTATCCCAGTAGGATGGGAAAACACACTGGCAATGCTCCCACAGCCCATCCCCCCCACCCCCCGCAATCTGGATTGGACCATAAAACTCACAAAGGAGCTTTGAGCAGAACTGTAGTCTCTCAGGCTTTGTTCCTATAAAAGGGGGAAAGGCCATGCCTCAGGGATTACACCATCTACTTTGTACACATCTCCAGTTTAATCTCCAGTTCAGTCCCCAGCACATTCAGTTCAGCATATTCAATCCCCAGCATATTCAATTCAAAAGGATGTCGCAGACAATATGAAAACTCCTGCCTGAGACCATAAAGAGCTACTGCCAGTCAGAGTAGACAGTACTGACCTTGATAGACCAATAGTCTGATTTAGAATAAGGCAACTTGAGGATGTATATTAGGTTGCCATATCTGTGCTGGAGATTGAAGAGGGTGGGATTTATGGAGATGGTGGGGTTTGTGGAGGAGAGGGACTTCACTGGAGAAGAGGGATGCGGATGAATGGGACTTCACTGGAGTATAACGCTTTGGAGTTCACCTTCCAAAGCCACCATTTTCTTCAGGTGAACTGGAGATCAGTTGTAATAGTGGGAGGTCTCCAGCCACTTCCTGGAGGTTGGCAACCCTAGCATGTTTAAGTTAGGACTGAAACACCCATCTCACAGGATTGTGACAAATGAAATTACAGCCAGGATGGTTTAGTGGCTAAGAGTGTTGGACAATTTCTAGAAGACCAAAGTTACTGACTGAACTATCATCTTTCTGTGGAACAGATTATATATATATTGATGACAAATTATTGGGATTTTCAAATCAAATATAATTTTAAGTATTCTTAGTTATATAAAAACAAGGTAGAAGTATTTACAATTTTATGTAATTTGCTTTAAATTATCCTCTTTCAGTACTACTAAATAAATTATCTTTAGTGACAAAACCTTATCATCATATCTATAAAGGAATTTTGCCCCATATGATTTAAGTGTTAGTAAAATTGTATTCACGTTGAAAAAAAAACCCTGAAAAAAATTATAATTCCAATTGACCTTCTAAACTGTGAGATTGTACAGGAGTATATCATCCTGAAAGACTGGTGGTTGTAATCCCAGGATGTAATCAGTCAAAAGTCTTAATATGGAGAAGCAACAATGAATTATACATACATTGAATAATGTAGCGTAAAATCCTGCCAACGTGTGATAGTTAAATATGTGTTTAAAACTCATAGAATTCATAGAAGTTTTTAAATTTGGCAAAATAGTTCTTCCATCAATCTTCTCAAAACCCATTTTAACTGCCATCTAATCTCTTGTAGATCTCATACCATCAAAATACAAACTAATGTGTGAGTAATAAACAACCTTCTAAAAAGGAAACTTTAAAATACCCAGAACAATAGCAAATATTTACAATGTTATTCACTTTTCACAAACTGTGATTGGGCTGGAATCCCAAGGCATAACATTGCTTTCAGCACCATTGTCTTAGAAGAATTTCTCAAAAATAACATTGGTTAATTAACTTGATCCTAAATGTAACTGCCTGAAATTAACTGGGTTGGATCCAGAATTCTCTGTCTTTCAGTCTCACCCAATTTTCCTTATGAAGGCAGCTCCTATCTCAAATGTTTTTTGTAAGTGCAAATCTCATGATCCTCAGTGTAGCTTTTTTTGGGGGGTGGCCAAAGATATCTCCTCCTTCCTTTTTCACCAGTGGAAAAGTTGGTTGGATCCAGCCCCCTAATACTATCTAACCACATTTCTACCAAGTGGACAAAAATTCAGTTTAATGAAATCTTAATTAAAAGAAGATGAAATCTACATCCTCCATCCTATGCTGAACCTGGGCCCCATGCAGATTTATAGACCCAGAGAGGGGGGCCATGTTCAGAGAGGAGGAGATTCTTTTGCAGATCTGGGAGACCCCTCCAGGTTTGCAGAAAAATGAGAGCTTCCCCACACAGAGACATGTTATATGTCTGTGATTGCACAGACAATGTAAACTGTGCTCAGAGAGAGGACAATCAGGAGCCAGTCAAATGGAACTGCTTGGGAGCCTGCCTCTGATACCATCCTCTCTGCTTTTTCTCTGCAGGCAGACGAGCAGGTGGGTGGGAAGAGTGGGAGTCACCACTGCTGAGTCCTACTCTACCACCACTGCCTCTTCTCTGTAGGTGGGGGAGCAGAAGCAGGACTGGAGCCAGCTAGCCCCACTCTCTGCTCCTTTACTGAAATGGCAGCACCAGAAAAAACTCCAGAACAGATGCGAGAGAAGATCTGCCAAGGGAGATGGAGGAGAGGGACCTACCACATGGCCATATAGGTGCTGCAGATGGATTGGAGAAGGAGGGAATAGGAAGTACTGCCATGCCCACCCCCAGTCTCAATGGCCCCCTGCCACTGCTTTCTGCAAGGGACTAGGAGGAAAGGATGTAAGAGGGTAAGCAGGCAAACATGGAATTTTCTCCAAAGCCTGAATTCCTACATTCATATCCACTGTTTGACGATAGCACCAATTATTTGCTCATGATGAATTACCATGAAAGCTAAGGGTATCTCTATCACTTAACATCCTTCAGATACAATAATGATGAACAGTGATGCAACTTGTGTTTTGATGGCTGGACTAAGTCTGGGTAAACCCTGCTTCAAATTCTGACTCAGTCACTGGGTGATCTTGGATCAGCCAGTCTGTCATTGCCTAATCTACCACACCAGTAGTGGACATAGAGGCCATTTCCACACGGGCAATTAATGGCGGCCTGGAGATGGCAAAAATGCCGTCTCCAGGCCGCCATTCGCACAGGAGGCCCGGGGGACATGCATATACCGGGCCGGCGCTCCGTTGCGCCGGCTGCCCTCGGGCTAGTTTCCAGGACCGTCAGTGCGAGGATCTGTCCCAGCTGTCATAATAGCCAAGAATGCTTCTTGACCTAGCCATTTCCGCCTCCGTGCGGAAACGGCCAGAGATTATATACTACATAGGGTACTTGAGTTAGAAAACTGAAATACCCCTTGATAGTAAAAGTAAACTGAACCATCCACAATTTGCTGCCTTTCAAAGATACCGCCATTCAGTCTACTGTCTGAGGCACACTGTCTTACCCTGCCTAATTTTAAGACCAACCCTTTGCAAAACTATTTCCTAACCCACTACCTAGTAGATGATTGTGATATAAAACACATGTCAAATAAAACATAGTCAAAACATTCTTCAACAATAGGATCTAAGCTTTGCTCCATTATGGCTAACGTCTTTGCTTTAACAGGCAAGTATAATGAAATGATGAATTATTGCAGTACTCTGCAATTTGAACATGCACACAGTCCTTACAGGAGGTAAAGTATTTGTTAATGTAACAGATATAATTCCTGTTTGAAATGAATGTATATCACAGTTTATATCACTGACATTCTCCAAACTACACGACCTTAGGCCATCATAAAATGATGAAGAATCTTGTGGCAACTTGTTGGTAATGTGGCATGGGAATTAGAGTCTCCATTGGCCATTAAAAAACCAATAATCTAGTGCTGTAATACCGTAATACACTTTTTATGGATAAACGAGAGAACATCTGGAATAGATGAGCCACTAATGGGAATATATACAATCGGAAGCAACAGAGATCTCCCATTACAACAATCTGATACTTTTAAGAAGGAGCCATAGGTTTAGCAATGTGATTGAAGGTCTGGTTTGCAAACAGCTAAATCCTAAATTTACTTCTTTCTTTTCTTACCTTTTTTTGTTACAGCACAACATCACACTAGCATCAAAACCAGTCCAAGGGTCCTTAGAGCCAAAGCATGGAAGCCTTTCACCTTTTCCAGTTTTTCCCTGCCATATAAAAAAAATATAATTGTTTAATTTTAGATCTCCCTTTCCCACCCCACCCCCAATATTTCTTGGAGATGCCACATAATTGATATTGTATTATTCCCTAGTGAAGCTCAATGGCAAGGCAATTATGCCTGTCTGCACCTTGTAATTGCAGCTCGGATCCTTCTATATACCTCACTGGGCAGAATAAAAATTCAGTTTAATGATGCTATCAGAGCTGGGGAAAGGGATTGATGACATCTGAGTGTAACATTCTATTGCTCTTCTGGGAGTGACAAGAACATTGTCATTTTCTTGATATCACCCTTGGGGATAAGATTGAAACAGCAGGATGTTCTGACAATTGCATTGCAACATTTCTAGGATGCCTTAGGAATTATTCACCATTCACATGTTTAGGTGGTCTATCAAAACCATGTATCAAAGTTCAGAAAGTTCAGCTCAGCAATTCAGCACGGGGGCAGCATGGGGCAGAATTAGGGATGAGATGAAACTTTGCAAACTTTCTGATTTGATTCAAATAACCCAGTTGTCTCCCAGAAATGGGTGATGAGTCTTTATTTTCACACTGGTTTCTATTTTTCTATTTTTTTAATTTTCACACTATTTTCTATTTTTCCATGTAATTTTTTTTCAGTGTGACATATCCAAATTGAACTTTTTGTTTTTAATACTTTAAGGACATACAAACATCAAACAAAAAGAGAGAGAAGCACAAAAAAGTACACATAATTGAGGGAAGGGAGAGCTCCCGATTTTGTCTGACCCAAAGCATAAACACACATGAAACTTTACTACTTGTTCGTTAGTTACAATTGTAAAATTAATTTTTAATTCTTATTACTAATAAGTTTCACACTTTTCTCTAGTATATCCATGTACTTCTATTCCTCAAATCTGTGTAATCTGTCAACAAAGATACAACAAACAGAAGAAACCTAAGCATAAGAGCACAGAAGAAAGCCATCTGTATCACACAAGTGGTCCATGTAGTCCAGCATCCTATTTCACACAGTGACCAGCCAGTTGCCTTGGAGACCAGCCTTGGTGACCAGCCAGTTGCCTTGGAGGACCAACAAATCCAATAAGCATGTAGAGTCCAAGGCCATTCAATGATGTTGCCTTTTAGCACTAGTAATCGTGGTTTTATTCCCTGTAGATGTTGAGATTCCATTCTGTCACCGTGGCTAGCAGCCGTTGATGGACCTCTCCTCCACTAATCTGTCCAACTGGCTTTTAAAGGCACTAGTAACAGAAACAAAATGAAACCAATTATGGCAACAACAATCAGAATCAAAATGAAGCTGGAATGGCTGGATCAGTTTTCCTGAATCAGGAGATTACTAGAAGCCTCTCAGAAAAGCCTCTCCTTAGCAAAAAGGCTTATATGAGAGGCTTGTAATATTATTTCCAAAGAGAAGTCTTCCATTTTGAAAGTTTTGAAATATTCGCGCTTAACAATTACTGTTGTTAGAAATTGAAGGCTGAGAGAAATGAGTAGTTTCAGGAAAAAAGATCTTTAAAATTCTTCTTGCTGGTCAAAACTTCACTCATACAAAAGTTTAAACAGCCTCATTTACATGTTGCAGTAGATGCATGTATATCCTGCTTATGCATGCAAATGTCAGTGAGCATTCACTTTACGAATGTAACCAGAGAGCAGTACCTGGATTTTGGATTTCAGTCACAAGTTCAACCATATATGTGTTGACTGAAACATGAGAATTAGTCACTACAAATATAAAGAAAAATCAAGTGTACACTGTACACAGATTGAAAGTGCATTCACTGTAGGTTGTGGATAGGGCCCAGGGGGGTGGCTTCTAAGTTTATTTGAGCAAGCAACTGGTAGAAACCGCACTATCTCTGTGATTAAAGTCTGGCTTTGGAAAATTTGGGACATAGCAGAAATGGATAAACTCGTCAAAAAGCTTCCCTTAAGAATCAGAAAAGACTTTCAGTCTTATTTCATCATAAGTGGCATTTATTGTGAATTATTAGAATGGTTGGTTGGAAAATCTTGAAACAGAAGCATTTTTTTTCATTGATGGCCTACTTTGTGGGGGGGGGGGGTTGTTTCTCCAGGTGTGTAAAAATGTATTCTTTTGGAGCACGAACAAGAAAACATATTCAATTAAAATTCATCAATTGAATGTCAGTGCAAACAAAACAGCACATACAGACAAAGCTCAAGCATAAAGAGGTTCATTAAAGAAAAAATATCTTCCAGGACATCTAGTTCTAACTGCCTGCAATGAAGAGAGCACCCAAATGTCCATGCAAAGCACATTCCTAAGCAACTGAGCCACTGTTAAGAATGCTTTGTAGCAGGTTGGAGCAGAACAATATACTTTCAGTATATACTTTCAGCCACAGCTGGCATCTTGTGATGGATATGCTTTAAATTATCAGTAAACTTTGTATAATCTATTGTCGAAGGCTTTCACAGCTGGATTCAACTGGTTCTGGTGGGTTTTTGGGACTGTGTGGCCGTGGTCTGGTGGAACAAGATCCACAAGACCATGGCCACACAGCCCGGAAAACCCACCAGGACCATTTGTATAATCTGATTCTGGGATCTTAATTTTGCCAATAATACACTGGGAATCATGATGAAAAGAAACCCAGTATAGATGACCCCAAGAAAAGTGGACGTGACTGAACTAGTCCCTCCTTGCCTCTGCACAATTTCTGGCTTGGTGCAGTGGCTGAGTTTCCACTACCTCTCCATGATCAGCAATGTTTGGAAAGCAGTGCTGCTGGTCATGGGGAGGAAGTGAATGGACAGGCACTTCCTCCATGCTCATATGCTGGCAATCACTGAGGAGATAAGGTGGGACCACTGCACTTGTACCTACTCTCCCTCAGTACATGCTCAAGTCAACACACAATGGTAGTCATCTGTACAGAGCTGGAGTGCCACTTGAACGTTGAAAGGGAGGACTGTAATAAATGATAAGAGTCCTTCTAGATTGTAGCTTCAGAGAATAGCGACAGATGTTTAAGTCCTGACAATGGCTCAGTGGTAGAACTTCTGCTTGGCATGCTAAAGGTCCTAGGTTCATCCCAGGTATCTCCATTTAAAAGATCAGGCAAGAATCAGAGTATGGATTTATATCCCACCTTTCTTGCCTGTAAGGAGACTCAAGGCAGCTTACAAACCCCCTTTCCTTCCTCTCTCTACAATACATTGTGAGATAGGTGAGGCTCAGAGAGTTCTGAACGAACTGTGACCAGCCCATGGTCACCCAGCGGGCTTCATGTGTAGGAATGGGGAAATAAATCTGGTTCACTAAATAAGAGTCCGCTGCTCATGTGGAGATTGGGAATCAAACCTAGTTCTCCAGATCCAAGTCCACCACTCTCTACCACTATACCATGCTGGCTCTGAGGTGATGTGAAAGAGACCCAGAGAACTGCTGCCAGTCTGAATAGACAATACAGACTTATTATATATTAAGCCAAAGTTCTGATTTAGTACAAGGCAGCTTCATGTGTTCATGTTTCCAATATTGTTTGTTGGATTTTAACATCAATGTTATAATGGGCTCAAAAGCAACAAGTCAATATCCTTATGCATACTTAGCAATAAAGTTTAGAACCATGAAGGAATGGGTTAAAAGGAAATGGCTTCTGTCCTTCCAGAAGCAGAATGCTTAACACTGACAGATTGCGGAATGTGGCACAATGCCACCTCATTCTCTAAGTACAGTATTACTTTGGAAACTTTTAAATATGCTTTTATTAAAATTTTGGGTGTTTTTTTTAATGAAACCCTTAAGTTTTGGGGCAGACCACCTTCTGAGCTTCCGTAATGTCAAGATCATCAATCATGAAAGTGTCACCAGCACAGAATGTGGCCCCGTGTTAACCTTTTAAAACTCTGACACGAAAGGAAGGACCAGTCTACTGTCATATTACTGTGATTAATGTCGTTGTATAATGAGGAGGAGAAAATTGAAAAGCCAGCACCATTAAGGAGTGCAAAATTAAATTGGAGTACTATTGCAAAACAAAATCTAATCGCTGCAACTTAGTTAATCAGAGATTAAGCAATTAGAGAAACACAGAAAAGTATATGTAATATTATTTGCTAGCTTCAGTTTTTAATATGCACTGGTAATATGCTTTTGAAGGCCATCCACTTGGTTTATGTTAACACAGTTCATGTGAGAAACTTCAGCCGCTCTGGAACCCCAAAGTGTCATCTAGATGTTTATAGCTAGAAGATGCTGGGACACAATGCATTGGATCCAGGCTAAATTCGCCATTAGTGGAATGCAACTTTTCTGCCTACCTCGTGCAACTGCAGCTCCACAATAGAATGGAATGCTGCTCCTGGCAGATAGTGGACCCTGAGGAACAATACGGGTTAGCAGTCAACAGTAGAAAGGCAGGATTTTATTTATTTATTCATTACAACGTTTATAGCCTGCCTTTCCTCAAGGCAGCTTCACCCCACTGTTGCTTGTGATTAAAAAAATCAGTGGAAACTGACAATGTAGCTCAGATCCAACCCAATGTAATTGCTTGGTATTCTCTGCCTCCATAAGCTGCAGCCAAAGATGCACAGGAGGCGGGGAAGAGAAAATGTTAAAGTGATGATATCATATCATGTGTTCTTTCAACTGAAAGTTACTTGTGAGATGTGCAGGGAGATATGGACAGAGATCAGTTACCATTCATTTCTCCAGGAGTATAGTTTGAGCCCATATCCCAATTTCCAAATTTCTCAAGAGTCCCAATTTCCACAGCTTGACTGGTTCAGGGTTAAATGCAGAGGCAGAGATGCAATGGGGACATCTGGGGCGGCTTGCTCCAGGCACTGTCATTGCAGTCACGTGTTGGGGCCGGGGGCATGTCGGGGATGAGAAACTTAATGTGAAAAACTTCAGCCGCTCTGGAACGCCAAAGTGTCATCTAGATGTTTACAGCTAGAAGATGTTGGGACACAATGGGTGGGGTGTGTTGGGGATGCGGCAGGGGCGGGGCAGGGTGGGGGCGGGAGGGAGGGAGGGAGGGAGCAAGCAGGCAATTCATGTCCTGAGCACAGTTTTTCCTCCCTTCATCACTGGTTAAATAGATCTATTCTTCAGCAGATGCTAAAGATACCCTGCAATATGCATTACAAAACTGATAGCTCCGGCACACTGTGACTATTCCAACAGATGTGGACTGAGTTTAAAACCTAGCATGTAGTGAAATAATTACATAGAATTAACCTTTTGTAAATATTGTTAAGACAGGACAGAGGATGAAAAGAAATAATTTTGAACTTACTCTGTCTTTGAGCAATTTCATTTTGGCTTTTCAGACTTGATTTTGGGACAGAGATAGCTGCGAACACAGTAGTGGATGACCTACATTTACAATTGGATAAGGGAAATTTTTCTCTTTCATACCATATGGTTCTCTGACACAGTGAACCATAAAGTTCTGAAGAAGAGTGTGTAGAGTTCAAGGACCATTCTTTGATGTTCTCAGTCATTTTTGTCTGGATAAACTCAGAGTTTCCATTATGGAGCTGAATCATTGTCATGGGAGTTACTTGAAACTCTGTTTATCTATAGCAGGGTAGGGGAACCTCTGCGTTTGAGAGCCGCGACAGCGCTTCCTTCTGCCTCGCGATTGTGGCTCCTTACAAGCTGCTGCCTCGCTCCTATCTCTTGCCCGCCTGCAGGGTGAAGCAGCACTAACTGCCCACGGTCAAGTTGGGCCACGCCATGTTTTCCCATTGGAGCGGGCGCGCTTCGGGCGTCGGGTAAGGCCGAGCCGCTGGTTTATCTTCTTGCCTTCATTCTGCAGGCAGCAGGGCAGATGCATCCATGCGCTTCTCAGAATGAGCAGAGTAAAGGTAAAACCCTATATATATAGTGCTATCTTTTATTTTAAAATGTCAAAAATTATTTGCGTCTAAGTGTTTTCCTGCGGAAACGGTCCAAAATGGCTCTTTGAGTGTTAAAGGTTCCCTACCCCTGATCTATAGCAGGGTAGGGAATCCCGTTTGAGAGCCGCGATGCGGGCGTTTCTTCTGCCTCGCAAGACTGTGGTCGCCTCTACAAGCCAAGCTGCTCGTTCTATCCTTGCGCTCACTTCTGCAGGCAGCAGGGCAGGCGCACTTCAACCGCCTTTGCCCATCGGTCGGGTTGGGCCACGCCATGGCTTTCCTCGGCTCCCCATTGGAGTATGGCATCGGGCCTTCGCGTAAGGCCGGTGCCGCTGGCTTCATCCTTGCCTGCCCTGCAGGCAGCAGGGCAGATGCATCCATGCGCTTCTCAGAATGAGCAGAGTAAAAGGTAAAAAAACCCCTATATATATATAGTGCTATCTTTATTTTAAATGTCAAAAATTATTTGCGGCTCCAAGTGTTTTCTTTTCCCGTGGAAAACGGGTCCAAATGGCTCTTTGAGTGTTAAAGGTTCCCTACCCCTGATCTATAGCCTTCAATATCTATGTCAGGTCATTGAATGAGATGATGTTACAGAAAGGCTTACATTATAAGTCTCAGGCCTTTTCCGCACGGGCCAAATATCCTGACAGGCAGCTGGCATACATGGCCTCAAAACTGCCCAGGGCTGTTTGCACAGCCCAGCGCAGGGGCCCGTGGGACTTCAGCGGGTTGCTGCCATAGCTCCGCACAAAGCCATGTCTGCCTCCTGAGCTCCACCTCCCCGGGGTCTGGGGCCCAGTCACCCCGCACCTGTTTGACCACGCAGGTGCGGGGGCAAAGGGGACGGCGCAGCCATCGTCAACCTGGCTCTCCACCAGGGCCATTTGCTCAGCCCCGTCTCCATGCCGGGTTTCACGAAAAGAATAGCAGATAGTGTGATTCATGTAAAACCTGGAATGAGGGAGGTTTCCCTGGAATTCGCCCAGTTTAGGGGTGGGAACCGTGTACAGTTCCTGCCCAAACCAGGTTAATCTCGCTTCCACCACGGGATATTTGACCTGTGTGGAAGGAACCTCAGATAGAATGAAGTCCTTTGCTGACCAAATAAAGATTGAAGGAGTCTTCCTGGACCCAGCAATACTTTTGGAAAATTAGGTTGGTGTTGTTGCCTATAAGCATACATATTTTTACAAGAGTCAACCATGCTGATTCATACTTAGGTAACTTCTGGACTAGATTAATTCCATACACTTTATACAGGGCTGCCCTTTTAGACAATTTAATCTATATTTACTTCCTGGTTCAATTTAAGATATTGGTCATTGTGTAAGTCCTTCATGGCCTGAGGCCCATACATTTAAGGATCTCAACTCACTGTATGAGCACATAAACCCACTGCAATCCTTGAGACAGCTTACTATGGTGGCAACCTTCATCCGGAATGATCAACCATCAGTTTGAACTGAGACTAAAGTGGTAATTGTCATTAATTTCCCCTTTCCCCTGTAGACTCCCCTCCTGTCTTTCCTCAGGGTCCCCTATCTGCCAGGACAAGCATTTCATTGACATTGGTGAGCAGGAGTGAGACAGGGGCAGCTGGTCAAGTCTTTTCTGCAGATGAAACATTTTGTCTGGATCCAGTCTTTCTGCACAGACTAAGACTTTTTCTGTTGCAGCCAAATCCATGGAACATGTACAACTATAATTATGGAAAGCACTTTCTGTGTTTCATTCCATTAAGGCATTGGGATGGCCAGAGATACTTAAAAAAATAAGTTGACAGGATTGGTGGGGGTGTTAAATTTTTAACATTTTATTCTGATTTAATTGTGTTGATTTGTGAGCTACCTTGAACTTGAAGGATGGCAGATAAGTGGCTAATATTACTCTCATATTTGAGTTACAGACTCAGAAAATGTCAAATGTGAACAGCATCCCTAGCTTCAGTCTTGATGCTAAACAAAACTATCTTTTAATTTTTCATAAGCTATATTTTACGAAAACTGAAGCCATTTCATAGTTCTTCATTCTGTTTTTGTTGTATGCTTATTTGGTAAAATGTACAGCAAGAACTGAGCAGTGTGCTCCATGGAAGGCCTTACTAATGCAAACCAAAGTGAGAGAATCATCCCCTGTGTCTTACTCATAATCTCTGTTTTAAGGATACCCAGTATGGTGTCTGCTTTCTTTGCAGAGATGCTGAATTGTGCTATTGTAACATGCTGGTTTGGCTTAACAGACCCTGAGTTTTTCAGTCAAAGTGGTTTGTTAGTCATTGTTCTACACTGTAGTCCTAGCCAGAGTTATAAAATCTTTCTAAGTCCATTAACTTCAACAAAACCTAAAGGGGTGTAATTCTGTTTAGGATGGTAGTCCCCAAGAGGCACCAATAACTGGCATGCTTTCCCTCTCCAGCAACAGATACTGTAATTCCTGGACCCAGTAGCTTCTTCACACATATCCCAACAGGAAGATAAGCTTCAGGGTTCCTTCCTTCCTTCCTTCCTTCCTTCCTTCCTTCCTTCCTTCCTTCCTTCCTTCCTTCCTTCCTTCCTTCCTTCCTTCCTTCCTTCCTTCCTTCCTTCCTTCCTTCCTTCCTTCCTTCCTTCCTTCCTTCCTTCCTTCCTTCCTACCTACAATATTTTAAAATGATATAACCTGTGAGTTACAATAACAACAGTTAGATACTTCACTCAATCCTTTGCTAAAGGCTCGCTGTGGTGTCTGGTATATTCTAAACATAATTATTTGGTGAATGAGTTGCAACTTAAAATTCATGGAGAGAGGAGTATTTAAGGCTATATCCCAGTGCTTTGGCAAAATAAGGTGATCTAGCTTGTTATTTCATCAATTCCTGAGACTATGTACATCATAGTTATTAATCAGCATAAAATATTTATAAACAAGGATTGTAGGTTTTGTTATCTGTCTCAATTTAATTAGAGTTTCCAGGAACAATGGGGACTCTGACGCAGCTAATGCCATCGGGCCATATTGAGATACCAACAGATGTCTCAATTGTCAACAGAATTTGACAAGTCATATCTAGATCTCAGCTGAGAAAATAGCAAAAACTCATCATAGTCTATCAATTGTAAAAATCCCCTTGCTTCCATAAAAAGATTTCTTCCCAATTTTTAGGTCTGGATTGGCCAATGTTAATTTAGCATGTGAAAATGGATCAAACTGATATTGACATGAGTCCAGTGATTGGGAAGGGTGGCCTGCAAATCAAATCAAATAATCAGTCAATAATACCCCATTGCTGTCTAGCTGTAGAAATTACACTTGGCTCCGTCACAAACTGTACAAATCAATCAGAAATAAATGCTGTGTATTCTTTGTCTAAGTAATCCCCAAAGTCAGTGATCAGTTTGAACCAGCAATTTCTTTGTTCATGTGCAGTGTTACAAAAAGCCCAGTACCCATAAAGGGTGGGATAGTAAATCGAATCAAGTAAAAATAAATAAAAAGCCTGTAAGGCATTTGCAGCTGCTCAGAATGAACCACACAAAGAGGGCGATCAGCTCACATCTGATCAACACTGTCATGGAGAGGAGGGGGGCCTTGTTGTGGATGAGGAGTCCCTTCCGAGGCTCCCTCGATTCCTACATACCTCTCCTTTTCCCTTCAGTCCCAGAGCAGGCAATTGGCTGTCACCACTCTGGTTCTGGAGCTTGGCTGGGAAGGTTCAGAGCACCTTCCCTAATTCCCAGGCAACTCTCTCTTCTATCAGGTTGTACTCTGCTGTGTGGAAGAACATAAGGTGTGAGAAACCCAGGCAGAGTGAACAGAAAAACTATTTCATTCAATAAGTAATTCAACAATAGATGAAGCAAGAAAACAAGTACCAGAAGAGATTAATAAAGAACATAAGAACATAGGAACAAGCCAGCTGGATCAGACCAGAGTCCATCTAGTCCAGCTCTCTGCTACTCGCAGTGGCCCACCAGAAAAGACTTGTGCATTTCTATCGCTATTAATTATAATGATTATGGAAATGTGGCACTTTATGATAAAATCTACTCTTTCCAGTATACACTCCTAAACCTCCAGGAATTTCCTAACCCAGTGTTGGCAAACCTAATAAAAAGATGCATATTTCTGTACAGGTGTAAATTGGAGATGAACCGTGAGTTATCCCGTGATTTACAGGTACATCGTTTTTTCACAAGGGATCTGTGGCTTGTTCCAGGTAATTGAGATGATTTAGTTTGCTGACTGAGGAAATGCAAAAGCTGCCATAAGCTGCAACTTTTTTGTTGTTCACTCCCAAAGTACTGCCCAACCTCTTACCACAAGCACCTACAGCACACTACATATTCTCTCTGTCATTTGGACCATGACAGCAGTTTGATCTAGTGTGTGGGTGGTATTCTGGATTAAAAAGCCCTTAGGTCACTTTCACCCCAGTAATATTATCTGATAGTGGCAAAAGACCGAGGCAGAATGAATTCACCCAAAGTTAGAGGAGAAACACAGGAATCACAAGTATCATGATGGATTAGATTGGATACATCTCCTCCAGTTGCTAGCTGCCGCAGGCTAAATGCCTCTGGGTTCCCAAGCATGACATGAAAGCTCAAGGGTTGTCCCTTTGTTCATGTAATAATAGCTGCTTCCATCTGTGGCAGTCCCATTTAGCTATCATGGCTAACAATCATTGATGGCCCTTTGGTCTAAGGGTCCATTAAAGGTTTTTTTAGATGTCATCAAAGAAGGTAGTCATCAGCATGCCTTGTGATAGCCAGTTCTATAAATTAATTATGTCTTGGATGACAAAGCGCTTCTTTTTATCTAGTCCCATCTCCTGACAATCAACTGCATTGAATGTCCTTGAGTTCTCACTTCAGGAAAGAGGAAACAGTTTCCTTCATATTAAAAAAAAGAGAGAAACTGAAGATGACAATGCACACCTTGTCTGAGCGTAAAGAAAATGTGAATTTGTATCTGTGAAGCCAATTCCCTGCTGAAGTTGTACTACGAAAATCCATATATGATTTTGTGTGTGTGTGTAATCCACTGCAACGAAAAAACCCTCTACATTTCCCACAAAGCTCTGTCATGCATGACTTTGCAGCAACATGAAAAATGAACAAGCAAGTCACTCTTCCCCAAAGCTAGGAGCCCAAGAGACAGACAGGGGGAAAAAAACCAGTTAGTCTACATGCATGGCACACAAATACTGTGAAATAATTACTAAGCAAGGGATTCAGGTCTGCCTCGTCCCTCTTGGCTGTACTTGAAACCCTGGACTGCCAATCCTGGCTGCAAAAATAGAAAAACTGTTGGCATGGTAATAAACGCTTCCCTGCGTATCACTGCCGATACATCTCTGACCTTCTCTGCTTCTACACACACCTGTTCTTTTAGCACAGAGACTCTCCCAAAGGTTGCCAATTCGTTGTGCTCTTTCTACGTAGAAAGAAGCTTACCAGGGAACAGGTTTGTATAGCGACAGTTTTTTTGTACAACACTTTGGAACTGAGCCTAATGAGCACTTGTTAGGTAGCACTATATTTATACATGTTCTATGCATAAATCATTACCAATATTTAACGATTAAGCATTAAGCTGTGTCTTTCACAGAGTTACTGATCACTCCTGATATTTCTAACTGTAATTATACAACCGTTATCATCTACACAATTATGTTTTTCTTTAACTTTGCATGTGATATGGTGCTTTTTATCCCAGTATGCCTTGCAAAAACCTTGCAAGATTGTTTCCCAGATGTTCCAGGTGAGGGGCAGAATCTGACAGAACAGACTGAGCTCAGATTTGGGGGCATCTCCTGGCTTGCAGTGTACCCTCGCTATGCTTCTGGCCCCAAAACTGTTCAGCTGTTCTCAACCAAGACCAGGGTCTTTTCGGTTCTGGCCTCAGCTTGGTGGAACTCTCTGTATAATGAGAACCAAGCACTGTGGGTCTTAGTTCAGTTTTGCAGGGCCTGTAGAACAGAGATGTTCTGCCAGGCATATGGTTGAGGACAGCAATGTTTATATACTACAATAAAGGTTGACTACTACAGCTGGCTTCCCCCTGCCTTTCCCCCTTTCTTCCCTTTCCTCATCCTTTCTAGTTCGTTTCTTCCTGTTCTCTTCTCCCCCCGCCCCTTTCTTTCTGCCTTCTGTTTCTTCCCTATTTTCTCCCAACCCTTATTTTCTCTTCCCATTCCCTTGGGCCTTCCTTTGGTCTGTGAGCTCTCATAGGTTGGTTGTTCCCACTGGTCACTGTCTTCATACCATACTCTCCTATGAAAGATAGTCCACTTATATAAGGTGATTATGTAGCATAGGGAGCCATCTGAATTTGTAAACTATAAACTGGGATTTTATAATATTAAATTAGAATAATGGTCTTAAATGTATATGGGACTATTATATGTTTTGAGTGTTGGAAGTCACTCTGGCCTTGGTTTGGCTGGGAGATATGTGGGGTAGAAATCAGATGAAATAAGTAAATTCTACATTTTTCAAGAAGAGTAGCTAGATTTCTCTACACTGTTTACGTTAAGGACATAAGAACTAGGCCCGACCTGGCAGCTAGCCAGAGGTTGGGTGGGTTAGGGTGGGAACATAGTGGGCAGTCATCAGTGATGACATGACATCACTTTGTCATGCCTCTCTAGGAATTACCAAAAACTCTATGGTTTTACAAAAGAATTTCAGGAATTTTCTAGAAAGGTGTGATATAATTTCTGGGTTTTCCTGCAAGTGACATCACTCCATTGTCAATTTCAATGTTTTAATTGTTACTTTCTCCTACTGGGACCTTACCTCTTGCAAAGTATTCAAGATGCAGTGTCATCTCCTCTTGTCCCATTACTAATTAGTGACAACTTCAGTTTCTTCTAGAGTTTTTTTGTATCATCCACCAGTTCGTTACAAAGAAAGATCAGCTTTGGAACTGCTTGCAGCACAGCCATGTGATAGCATTGAACTTTCTAATCTCACAATATTGTCTATAAAACTTACACACGGGATGAGACCATAGGCTGCAAACGTGCTGATTCAGTTTTAATAACACCATTTCAATTTTGCTTCCCCCTTGTGAGAAACAAAATTGAGGAGTCTGTTTTTTACTGTTTTACTTTTCCTTATAGTGAATTTTTAAATATAAAATATACAAATCTGTGAGATCCAGCCCTGGTAGCTGACTTTGCTGCTGGACCAAAACCACACCCCTGGGCCTGAAGCGGTCCAAACAAACAATGTCCAAACAAGGCATGAGGGGCTGTACCAGCTCCCATGGGATTATAGGCAGCAGAGGGAGGAGGAGATGGAGCTAGGGGCAGACTCTCCTTGCACCAACCTGACAAATGGCCAGCTGGTGGACTCATGACCAGTAACACTGGCTTTGTGGCACATGTCTTATACGGTTGTCAAGTTTCCTGCTGCCACTCAGCAGGTTAGTGGCAGACATGAGGAAATTGCCATCACACTGAAGGAATGATGTCATTTCCAGGATAAACCTGGAAGTGATATACTCTAGGATTCAGCAGAAACTTTATATTGAAATCCAGAAATAATGTTAGGCCATCAACATGACAGAGTAGTTGGTACTGATGTCATTGGGAAGAGATGGCTGTTCTCCTCCACTGACTAGATGAAACTCCAAAGAAGCAGAGAGCCTCTGCCCACAAAATGAAAAAAAATCTGTGCTGAGTACTTAAGGGGAACCTAGAGACCAAAAGATGGCTCATGCAAGAACTACAGGCGTCATCTGGTTATAACGAGTTTCAACAAAAGCACTTTGTCATTTGGCAATTCATGGGGCCATAATGGAAGGGAGATTCAGGGTGCTTCTTCCTCCTTAAAGTACAACATCTATCAATATTATTTGTGCTTGTGTGGTTCAGCAATTAGAGTGTCAGACTTGAATCTGGGAAATTCTGCCATGAGACCTCACTGGATAACTTTGGACCAATTTAACCTTCCTCACAATTTTATTGTGAGGATAAAATGGGGGACAGGAGAACAATATAAGTATCTTTTGTTCTCCACTGGGGAGAAAGGTGGGATATAAATGAACTAAGTAAATAAAATAATTGTATTTGTGGTATAAAAGCAACAAAAGAATAATAGATTACTACAATTAACACCCTTGTGTCCACATTGCGGGGGAGGGGGGAGGGGTGGAGTCTATATGAAGTAAAAAATTTAAACAAAAGCAAATGTGTGAGGACGAAAGAAGGTTTGTATGAATTGGCCATTAGTAACGCCACATCTTCTTGCATTCCTCATATTACACATGTTACACTTTGAAACCAATGTAAAACAGAAAAATCAGAGAGGGTCCTATATAAGGACAATTTGGATACAAACACAATACAGTGGAGCAGAGCAGCCATCTCTTCCATAAGCCAGAAAACGTAAAACTTCCAGAAGAGTCAGACTATTTATCAGCCCAGTAATTTCTTTTTGATTAATAGCAAGCAGCTGTTCAGCATCTCAGTTTTTTTCACCATACTTCACCAAACAGTCAAAATGGTCAATGGCTTTAAGAGGTAACTGTTAGGCCTTGTGAAGACGTGTGTGTGTGTGTGTGTGTGTGTGTGTGTGTGTGTGTGTGTGTGTGTAATTTTTTTTCAGTTTCTGGATTGTTCAGCTAATCAAAATCAGCCTGCTGTTCCTCCAGTACTGATTCCAGAACTGTAAAGAAATAAAGACAAGTCCTTTAACAATATGTCTTTGTGAAAGTATACAAGGAATCTAAGTTATCAAAAACATTATGTATGAGGTGAATATCCTGTCTGCTTCTCACACAGCCCTGACTGAAATTGGGTTCGCATACACTGTAATTTGACATTTAATGATGATCTGTTTTGATCTGTTAACAGAAAACTTTGTAGTCAGAATTTGACGGTGTTGGCATACAAACCTATAGCCCCTCCCTGATAGCACAAGCTGAAGCAACAGCAGATTCATCTCTACCAGAGTACAATTTCAGTAACTCTCAGAATTGAAGCCTCCCTTTAAAAGAATTTTGTCCTTGGCAAAATTTCTTGAGAATTTTCCTTGGAACGCGTTCAGACTACCAATGTGGAAAAACATGTTTGGAAAGACTTCACACTTAAGTTCCTTTAAAAATACTTTTGTGTAGTTCTCAGTGTTCTTTTTACTGAAGGTCAGTGGGTTCAACCTGCATTATTCTTTATTTGGCTCTGAAACTGCAAAGTGCATAGAAATCCACTGCCTTAAATACACAATACAAAATACAGCATACTTCTAAATAAGAGAAATCACAGTGCACTTACCCTTATTAACTGTGATGAGTGTAGAAGGATGTAGCTCTGTTTAGAATTGCATTGCTAATATTATTTAGGAAGCTAATTCTACAGATAGAATTAAACTGCCATTCTCCAAATCAGTGTATTGTGTCAGGATTTGTGCCTGATAATTGGGGTAAAGGGAGATAGCTTCCCTCAGTGGAAAATTCCACTATTAAATATGGTGGTGGCCATCTTTGGCTCAGGCATCCACATGTCTCATGATCTATGGGGCCATTAGGAAACCCACTTGCAGAGCCCAACTATATAGGAGTGCCAAATACTGTTACAGCAGCTCAGAAAATTTGTTGAAGGCTGGAAGCTAAGCAGGACTAGCTATGGTCAGTACTTGGATAGGAAGACCAAGGAAGACCAGGTTTGCTGTATAGTAGGCGGCAATGGCAAACCACCTCTGTTCATATTTAGCCTTGAAAACTCCAGTAGGTGTCACCATATGTTGGTTGTGACGTAATGGCATTTGTGACAAATATTATTGCCTGTTAAAACAATTGCTTGCTGTGCAGAGCAATGAGGATTGGGGGGAATATGTGTATACACAAAAAGCCAGTTGTACTATACTGTATCATTATAAAGGAATATGGTTAAGCAACCTGAACTGCCATGCATGGGTCAAGAAACAGAGGAATAATCTGTCAAAAAACTGGATCTGGTGAACAGGTTTGACTTGAATGAGAAGTTGTTCACTAATGTCTATAGTGATTGTGGGCCAGTCACAAATTCTCAGGGTAACCCTTAGCACAATCCCAACCATAACTTACTTTAGAGTTGATCATGTGAAATAAATAATATTTTCGTCAAGATATATTTGTTACAAACACATTTGACGTACTTGAGTGTACACTTACAACATCTTAAATGTGCACTTAAAATACAAATTGAGAAATCGCTTCAGGCAAGTATGGTAGGAAGGCTGCACAAGACACAAACAAAAAATCTAATGGTTCATCCCAATGCACAACTTGGCACCACTTGTCATGCATACACAAACTGAACTAAATTTAAAAACTGTGATCTGCTAATGAAAAATCACTCACACTCCTTTGTCATTCAGAGGAATAACATAGGAAAGAAAACAGTGAACATGTCACTGTAAAATATGTGACAGTGCCATTTTGCTTCATTGCATTTTTCATGCCGCATATAAACATTATTGCTGAAATATGGTAATGTACCAGGAAATATGATCATAGGGACTTTGGGGACACCGCAATGCAGTGAGAGAGCATTCTGTGCCATGGAGCCATTCTCTTTTGCATCAGCTGTCTCCATCCACAGCCTTCCCCTCTCCTGGGAGTTCTGGCTGTTATAGGTTTTCACGGACATATCACAGAATACTAATTAATAGTACTTGGTACATCAAGCAAACGAGGAAACAAAGGCAGAGAATTAGGGAACCTTTTCTAAATCTTTGATTTTTCTAAAGAAAAATAAAGTGAATATACCGGATTGAAATAAATTCTAAAATAAGTACTACAGTGCCTCTCCTGTCTAACCATCCAACCCCACATCAAGTACTGTTTTTCTGGATCTCAGATGTTATCAAATATATGAGTGATTTACTCTTGGGGTTGTGGGAATCTGCAGATGGATGCAGATCTAGAGATGGACTTTCAGCACTAGATTAGTATCAGTGATTGGAGTGACTGGAGTGCATGAGCAAGAGATGCTGCTAGGAATGTAGTGAGCATGAAGTTCTGCCCTGTTGACCTTCCTGTGGCAGAATACCAGGTTCCTAATATAAACCTGACCAGGCCAATCCAGACTGAACAGGCTTTGTATAACCTCATGGAAGATGTTGTTGCATTCTTTTTTGTTTTGTTTGCAGTTCTGCCAGTGCTTGGTAGCTCAGATTTAAGTCCCTGCTTCAGGCTATGAGTTTCTTGGCCAAAATCCAAGATTCCCTGACTATTATATCAGTCTCAGAAGAAATGCCTTATTGATACAACTGCTTTCTGGTACTTTCTAAGGTTGGCTGAAAGTTTCATCTTGCACTGGCAGATTCTGTCCCTCCCCTCCCCATTTTTATACTTCAGCCAGGGAGCAATATCAGCAATGATAATACCATTGCACTTCCAGAATGGTGCAGTGGTTAAGAGCAAGTGAAGTCTCTGGTTTGATTCCCCACTCCTCCACTCTGGTGAACTGGATTTGTTTATCTCTTCCTACATCCCTCCTGGGTGACCTTGGGCTAGTCACTGTCCATTCAGAACTCTCTCAGCCCCACCTACCTCACAAGATGCCTGTTGAGGGAAGAGGAAGGGGAAAAAGTTTGTAAGCCCCTTTGAGTCTTCTTACAGAAAAGAAAGGGGGGTATAAATTCATACTCTCTTACTCCTCCTGTTCCTTTTCCTCCTCCTCTTCTTCTTTCTCCTCCTCTTCCACAGGTGAGTGCTGGTATTGCACTCATGCATCTCTCTTGGAATTCAGATACTTCACGCATTTGGCAACATTTCTCAAATCAGGATCCAGTAATCCCTACAGGCTTCAAATCACAAACGTTTTCTAAGGACAGAAGACAAGTCCTTCTCATGCCCATCCAGCTAATGTGAAAACAAAGCCCTTTCAGTTTTCTAAGAACTAGGTCTTCCCTGTGCAGCAGCCTGGGTAACTCCCAGGGCCCTCTGCTGTGGAGGGGGATGACGGCTGGTGAGTGTAATATGATCTACTGAAAAATGAATTAAACATCCAGCATATAGACTGAAAAATCTGGTTGCGTTTTCATGTTAATTTAGTTTGATGGCAGAAGATACCAATACCAACAAGTTCCAGATGTCTACCTGCACTTCACAGACTGTACCATTTGTTCCCATAAGTTTTTTTTAATTATACCCGCATGTGATCAAACTAGTGACATTCATCATTAGCAATTGTTTTGTTTTTAACCCACACACAGTGTCAATCTAGCTAACAATATATCATGGCCAGTCTATGCAACATTAGTCAGAAGCAAATGAAACAACATTATCCAAGTGGGGCAGAAAAATGAAAAGAAGAAGAAGCCAAAACATAGCTGGTAATAATACAATCACTCTCTGTAGGAATGAGTATTCCCCATACCTATCTGTAATAAGCAAATTAGAAATAATTTGTCTGAAGACAACACAACATAAGCATATGTTAAAGGAAAAGTTCTCCTCAACTTTACTTTGTGAATAGAATTTTGGATTGTTAATTACTTTACATGAACAGCTGGACATTACTTTTATGTACTCTGTCATTATGAATGGATACATTGCACTGATATTTTGAGTTGATCATATTTCACAACATTCACAAGTACTTTTTGTTCATTACAAATTGATGTTGTGAATGCCCATTGGTACAGAGTATGACCTTTATTAGCTCTGTACCTTCCCTCTGCGTGTATTTTGAGCTTGAAAACAGTAGCTGATGGCAGATCGCTGGGAATGAGCCTCTGATCCACCACTGCCCCTCAGAAAACTTGCTACACTCTGAAGCTGGAGATCAGAAATGATTGATTAGCTTTTGATCTCCCTGTTCCAAAAGGGAGAGGAGAAACAGGTTGCTTCTCTTCCTTTCCTCCAAGCTTGGAGGGTCAATGTTTCTGAGCTCCTCATTGCAAAAGGGAGAGTCGAAAAAGATTCTTTGTCTTCTCTCCAAGCTGGAGGGAGGGCAGGGATGGTGGGGAAAGAAGCAGTAGGCTTTTGATTCCCCCACTGAAAAAGAGAGAGGAGAAAGAGATCATTCGGTTTGTGTCCCTGCCAACTTGGGGATTTGGTCGGATCATTGTAAAAGGGAAATAAGAAAGAGATTTCTCTCTTTTCTCCATCTGACCTGGTAGATAACAAAATTAATGCTTCTGATCAGCCCATGGAAAAAGAGAAGGGAGAAAGAGATAATTTGTCTCCCCTCCAAGAAGCATTGCTTTCAGGATGGTAGATTAAAGTCTTCTCCACATAAGTCATATAGAATGTTTCCACAATGTTTTCAATTCCCCCCCGCCCCCTTTACCATGATGTCTGTCTGCACTCACCTCCTCCAAAATGTTTCATGGCCACCATGAAGGGTTTTTTTCTTATTTGTTGAAACAATGCTTTATTGATTCATTACTTCGATTCTCTGCACCTCGTTTTAATCGATGCTTCGTTGATTCAACAAAAATGTTTTATTTACAGCTTGAAAACCTTGTAAGTGAGTTATGTGGAAAAGACCAAGAAGAACCTCACTTACAGCTGATTCTCATGATCAGCTGGGAGCGTCTTCTTTCTCTCCCTACCCCCCGCCACTCCCTTCTTTCTCTCCCTACCCCCCCGCCACTCCCACGAAAAAACTTTGCAGAACAGATTTTCCCAAGCATGTAAACAGAGAGTGAGATGAGAGCTGGCTTCTGATGGCTGTTTGTTCCTACAAACAGATGCAAACAAGCTGTGAACAGCCAGACTGCCATCAATTAACTAGCTATCTGATTGCCTTCGGTGAACAGGATGAGAGTGGCACCAGCAGGTGTTCAAGCATCCCTACTCTATCTTACCAACTTTAGTTTTTCCTAGTTAAAGTCAAGGATCCCTTCACCCACAACTAACTTATTACCATCCAGTCAACTCTGAAAACTAAAGTTGCCGCTCCTGAAGTCTCTTGTTTTCATATCTTCTCAAAGCACTGGACAGAAAATGCTCAAATCAGTTGCTAGAAACTAAGAGGTCAAGCCTAGGAATGTTAATTGGCTCAGTGACATCAAGTAGGCAAGATTCATTTATGAGAATTACTACAGGTATAACATTGATGCCACTTTGCAATCACAATCACCAATGACATTTTTCAGTTTTATAGCAGTAGTTCACATGCTGCTCTTTTTCTATCTCTCTGATGCCCATTTTACACGGGCCAATAAACACGGGTGTAGGACACTAAATAACCCATTTGGGGGGAGTCGTCACACAGATCCTGACCTCCAAAAGAGTCTGCCCCACATTATTTCCCCCAACCCAGGTTTTTTGAAAACCACGAAAGACGCTATCCTTTTCAAAAATCCCGAGATGCAGCCGCTCGCGAGCAAACAGCCAGGCAGAAGGTTCTTTATTTGCCTCCCTTTTCCTTTAAAATTTTTTTGCAGCTTGTATCTGCATAGCTACGTAGGTACAGATAGTTGTATCATGGGACATTGCCATGACTGTGGAAGTTATTTGTGCATGCCTGGGTAGCTAGCTACGCATGGGTGGGAAGTAATTAAAAAATAAGAAGCATCTCTGTGCAAAAGCGCAACAGCAGCCTGGATTATTTCCATGGTCTCCAATCTCGGCCTGCATCAATGCATGTGAATGCGAAAACAGGAAAACAGGTTCCTTTATCCCAACTGCAATCTGTTATACATTTGCTATGGAGAAGGGGCCTGAGCTTTGAAAGATTTTTTATTCCCCCTTTTTCTATATCCTTTAGCTGGCCTCCAGCTAGAGTTATTACTATTGCTATATATATTTTTGATGCAAACTCAGAGAGGGTGATGTGAAGTTGAGAGCAGCCTCAATGTGACTTCCTTCCTTAATGATCCTGGGTGTCTTCAGATTAACATTATCCAGTAGTATCTCACCAGAGTAATGCAAGAGCTTAGAGTTACCACAGTATGGAAATATCTAGTAATTTCATACTTTCCTTCCCATTCACTCTTGCAAACTTATTTTTTGCAGTCTGTCCTGTGCTCTGCACAGCTTTCAGTATTTGTCATTAGAGTCAAGAAGACACCTTGTTCCTTTTCTCTGGTGTTAGCAGTGTGTCTCTTGGACAGTCGAGAGATAGCAACTTCATGCTGCTGTTCTGTTGGTATTTCCCCACCCATCTCTGCCTCAAGCCTGTTCAAAGGGCAGCAATTCACAACATGATAAATGAAACAGAGATGGATGGCTCTGCCCTCTCAGTAGTTTAGCTGCAGCAGTAAAAACCTCAGTGTAATCCACAGTACTTGAATCAACCCTCCAAAACCTTAAGTGGACACAATGCTAGGAGCTCCACAGTCAAAGTTCCCAAGCAGATTCACTTCATAATTTTCTATACACTCTGTGCATTTTTATTCTCCCCTTTCTCCAAGAAAGTGGTGGATATATTTTCCATCACTTCCCCATTTTATGCTCACAACAAACCTGTGAAGTAAGTGAGCTGAGAGAAAATGACTGACCCGCAGTCACCAATGAGACCCAGCACGGTGCAGTGGTTGAGAGCGGTAGACTCTAATTTGGAGAACTGGGTTTGATTCTCCACTCCTCCACATGAGCAGCAGACTCTAATCTGGTAAACCAGGTTTGTTTCCCTGCTCTTTCACATGAAGTCTGCTGGGTGACTTTGGGTAGTCATAGTTTTCTCTGAACTCTCTCAGCCTCACCTACCTCACAAGATGTTTGTTGTGGGGACAGGAAGGGGTGGAGTTTGTTAGCCACTTTGAAACTCATTAAGGTTAAGAAAAGCAGGGTATAAATTTAAACTCCTCTTCTCCTTCAGTTAGAAGTTGCCAGGTTCCTCTCTGGCCACTGGTGGGGAATGGGATGGGCAAGATTGCCAGATTCCCTCCTGGAGATTTGGGGATGGAGCCTGGAAATGACAAGGACCTCAGTGGAATACAGTCCCATAGAGCCTCCCCTCCTAAGCATTCATTTGCTCCAAAGGAACTGTAGACTGGAAATAAGCTGCAGTTGTGGTAGATCCCTGGTGACACCTGGAGGCTGGCATCTCTACTGTATGGGGGTTGGATAAAGGGGAGAAGAGAACAATATAAACCACATTGGGTGCCTATTGAGGAGAAAAGCAGAGTATAAATGAACTAAATAATGAATAACTAAATAATGAATTAAGTAACTAAATAAATAAATAAACCTGGGTCTCTACAGTTCCCCTGTAACAATAAATCACTTGCACTTGCCTTTCTTTAGAGCTTCGTATGAACCAAATCTGAATGTGTAGTTTTAATTCTTTCCTCCATACCATTTCCCCAACCTGTAACAATTCTGCAAACATACCAGGCTGATCTGTGAGCAACTTGTGAAATGGGACTTCTTTGCCTTCTGGTTGCAATACCCAGAATTACCAAGCAAATGCTACCTTTTGGAGTCAGTAGGGCTTCCCAGGAATGGTGTTGACTCTGTTGGGAAGGTCTGAGTTGCAAGGGTGAAATTGGTAGAAATAACCATTCATCCACCTGAAGAAATAGACAGTAGGAACGAAGCTTCTATTGTCCTTTTTTGGGAAATGTGCAGGTACTTTGTAGATCACTATCACAAAGGAGCAAAAGAAAGCTCCATGCATTGTTTCAGGTTGGCAAGAGAGTACAGGGAGGAAATGTGAAATCCTGTGAGATATACCACAATTTCAATCTGAATTGAGCTTCTGCACCATTTTAATTTACAAAGTAGTAATGTTTGGGAGCTCTAAAGTCAGAATAACTAACATGTTATTTAGTTTGGTTTGAAGTATTGCTGTTATAACCTGCCAGGCCTATGAGTTGCATTCAAGATGTTATGAGAAACTTAAATCAACTAGGGCCTATTATGCACTTTCGTCTGCCCCGCAGTGTGTTTCCATTCCCTCCAGGGCAGAGTTTTCTTTATGGACACCTTTTCTCATCTCCCAAACTCACAGATTTGATAAGCCCAGCAGTTTCCAAGAATGGGCAAACTACAAATCTTTCCCTACCTGTGCAGGGAACGCAATGGAGACCACTTGTTCATTCTGTTTGCTTTGCCTTTCCTATTCTTCTCTGCCTTCCGTGCCCAAACACAAGCACTTCTGCTCATACCTGGGTAGGCATTTCTGGGAGAACAGTGAGTCTCATTTTTAAAAAATCACACTAATGTTCTATTGTCGGAGCAGAGAAACACAGGGAGATTACACTGTGGAGCAAACAGCCTCAGGGTAAGCACAGCATGCATAATGGGCCTATGCAGTGGTGGGATTCAAATAATTTAACAACCTATGGCTAGTTGATTATAGTTGGTTGCCATGGCTAGGTGCTGCATTTGCTGCTCCCACATCTCTTCATTTGCCATGCTTGCTTCAAAATTTCCTGGTTGGATCATTCTGCTGTTATCTATGACTTATCAATGCTGGCACTCTGGAGAGTTTACTCTCTACCATCCAGGATTCTCAACTGAGACTGAGCCATGGTTTCGAATACATGGAGAACACATGGAGATAACAATTCCCAATATAGTGAGTTGCCTTCACTGAAGACATCCACCAGTAAGAGCAAAGCTGCTACACCTGTATACTAGATGTGTGGTTGAGTAGATGGTTTTCCTGGCTTTCCCCTGTCCTGCAAGACAGGGAGTTTTTTGCTCATTTTTGGTTTTTTCCCTCTTCCCTTCTCACTTGGGAAGTACAATGTCAGCAATGTCTGCGCGGCCTCACTTGTCCCCCTCACTATCCCCAGCTGGCTGCCTCTTTTGACTCCTGCTGGGGAAAAAAACCCCAGTCTACTTCTCTCTAAATAAAGAGCAGTGGGAGAGATAAAAAAGAGAGGGTTACGTATTCAAATCATGACAGGAAATCTGATACTTGTGAAGGCAACTTGGATCCATGTACAAATGAACTGCTTTGGCTATTACTCTGACTAAAGAAAAATGTACGGCATCCATCTATGGGCAGGGAGGATGAAATGTCTCTATAAAAATGTAACACTCCTCCTGATAATTTAAGGAAGAGAGAAATTTGAGACCCCTCCTGAAGTGACAGACAGAAAGAATTTCACAACTCTGCCTCTGTAAACAGCCAGTTTTAGACTGGGAAAGGTAGGCTTTTAAAGAACATAGTGTGTTCTCAGAGGGACATTGATAGTTATTCATGCTAGCCAATGGATTGTAAATTGTTAGTAAAAATAGAAAATCTATATCTACATTGGTCCTCTGATATTTCCAAAAACTTCTTGTTTTGGGATCTGCCTTGAGTCTATCTCTCTGAGAAAGGCAGACAGAAGTATAGACAGAGAAATCAAGCACAACTCTAGAAAGTTCTGGGATTGGTTATGATAAACTTCAGTTCCTATCATGGATTATAGTTGTGGTGACTTCCTGCCTGACAGGAGGAGAGGAGCAGTTGTCCCTGTTCCAAAATCACTGCAGCAGTTCCCCAAATCACTGCAGATGACATTTTTGCCCCTAAGAACTATTATTGTGTTTAACATTTCTCCCTTTGCCTTTCTCCATCCCTTCGCAGTCTGCTTCTGCCCATAAACCTCAATTGCAGTGACTGCAGAGACAAAAATGGAGGGAGATGGAGGAGGGAAGATCATTTTGAATATATGCCCAAATGGTTTAAATGCTTTGTTCATTTATACCCAGTTTCCCTCCTAATGTGGACCAAAAGTGGCTCACAACATTCCCCTTAACCCAATTTAACATCACAACATCACAGTGAGGTGGATTAAAATGAAATGACTGGGTGTGTCTAAACACAGCATTGAGGAGGTGTTGCGGGGGATTCCATTCTTGACTTCTGATGAAACCCACAATTTCTAAAACTGCCCCTGTGCTACTGATGAGAAGTTTTGAACCAAGGTTTCGCATGAAGGGAGATAGAGGAAAGAGAACAATGTGTCTACACAGCATCAAGCTACACTCTTGCCCAATGTCATTTTCATCTGAGTTTGTTGTGATGTCCAAATGCAGCCATAATTATTCATATTCCTGTCCTCATTTCTGTATTATCCTTATTTGTGCTGTTTTACATATCGATTGGATTGGTTGATGTTTTATTCGATTCTTTCTTCCTTAGTCACTGGTGGGGAATGGACTGTTATTTAGAGTGCCAGGGGATATTGCCATATTGTAGTGTTAATGTATACAAACTGTGAATCGTTTTACTATTTTAAATTGTTAGCCACCTTGAACTGCCCTTGGTCAGAAACGGGCAGGATAGAAGTCTAATAATACATACGCAAAATATGAAAAACAATAGAGAAATAATGCCTTCAACCCAAACAGGCACTTGAACTGAATTGCCCTATCAGAGGAAAGTGGCACACAAGAGCAGAACAAAACTGCATAAATGCAGCAGCACAAAATATAATTTGTTTTGGGGACCAAATGTTTAAAACACCATCTGGTGACACATTCTGCTAAAATCAACAATCCACTATTTAATTCTTTTTCCTTAGCATCATTTTAAAAAAAGGAAAATAATATTTCATTTTACGCCAATATATCCCCCTAGACATTAGTTTGCCTGATTCTCTAAAGTTCACACATCAGCTTTTTAAATTTTGTCCTCCTGAGGAATGTGCTACAACAGGATAAGCCTTGTTTTTCATGGCTGCTATTTGCTCTGGAGAAATCAAGAACCATTGTGCTTTTTCAGAAGGAGGATTTCCTCTAGTAAATTTGCCAATCGAAAACAATCACACATTTCAATTTCTTTATTTGGACATGAACATCGTAACCTCCTTAAGGCAGTTTGAGCAGAAAAGATTAGAATTCAGCAGCTTGGAGCCTATCGATACAAAACTTGCCATGGAGATTTGCATGGAGATATGCTAAGCCGATCTGCCGCCAGTTTGCATAATGAGAGGCAAAGAGCTGCTCAGTATGTATAGCATTACATCATTAAATTAAGTGGCATGCAAATTTCAGACTTCTAGAGTGATATACATACATATTGGATTTTGATAGTAGATTGTTTATATATGCATATCCAAGACTGGGATCTGACCCCAGATATGCAAATTCAAAACATTGCAATATTGTGACAAAAATTCTCACAAAAGACTAAAATCAGTTTCTAGTACATACCAGAGATGTAACATTTGGAAGTAAGAGTCATAGAAGATATGGGTATCCAATTCTATCTCTCGTCTACATCTAATTTCAGGTAAGTAATGGAATCCTTGATCTAGCATCTGGAATCAATGACGGCTGGATGACACCAAACAAACTGCCAGAATCACCTGTTAAAATTACTTCATAAAACTTGGCACTTGTGGAATAATATCTAGGTAGAACAGTGAGGTAGCAAAGTTGTCAGCAAAGAGCTTTCCTTTCAACCCTGCATCTGCCAAGTGTGAAATGTAGCCTTCACTTCTTCCATATTAATTGTTTTAAAAATTGTTAATTTAAAATCTTCATTATCTGCCTGTCTTCTTTACTGAGCTCAAGGCAGCTTACAAACTTAAGGCCCCTTCCGCACATGCAGAATAATGCACTTTCAATCCACTTTCAAAATTGTTTGCAAGTGGATTTTGCTATTCTGCACAGTAACGTCTAGCTGCAAAGTGCACTGAAAGTGGATTGCAAGTGCATTATTCTGCATGTGCGGAAGGCGCCTTAGATAAAACACGTACAGTAAAAAATATTAAAAACATAAAACCAAATTTTGCAACACTGAGTAAACTTCCACCATTCATTTTCAGTTCTCATAGTGACTGAAGAATAATCGGGCATCAGGGGTTTAATTGACTGTTGTGAGTTTTCCAGGCAGTGTGGCCGTGGTCTAATAGTTTTTGATCCAGGGTTTTAGTCAGAAAAAAGAATTCCCCTTCCCAAAATAGGCATCAAAATTGTGATCTAATTTTTTTCTGTCAACGTTGATCTGCAAGTCAGTCTCTTCAGCAGCCACAGTTTCATCTTTCATTTCAAAACACACTCAAGATTCAAGATGGACTTCTTTCTGACTGTAAATGTTTGTTTCAATTAAATTCTTGGGCTTTGTATACCTGAGACAAAAAAAATAGAAAAAGTGCAAAGAAGGGCAACAAGGATGATTGAGGGACTGGAGCACCTTCCCTATGAGGAGAGGCTGCAGCGCTTGGGACTCTTTAGTTTGGAGAGGAGACGGCTGAGGAGGGATATGATTGAAGTCTATAAAATTATGCATGGGGTAGAAAACGTTGACAGAGAGAAATTTTTCTCTCTTTCTCACAATACTAGAACCAGGGGGCATTCATTGAAAATGCTGGGGGGGGGGGGGAGAATTAGGACTAATAAAAGGAAACACTTCTTCACGCAATGCGTGATTGGTGTTTGGAATATGCTGCCACAGGAGATGGTGATGGCCACTAACCTGGATAGCTTTAAAAAAGGCTTGGACAGATTTATGGAGGAGAAGTTGATTTATGACTACCAATCTTGATCCTCTTTGATCTGAGATTGCCAATGCCTTAACAGACCAGGTGCTCGGGAGCAACAGCAGCAGAAGGCCATTGCTTTCACCTCCTGCAGGTGAGCTCCCAAAGGCACCTGGTGGGCCACTGCGAGTAGCAGAGAGCTGGACTAGATGGACTCTGGTCTGATCCAGCTGGCTTGTTCTTATGTTCTTAAGGATTCCTTCCTGCCACATTTCAGTAGCAGAAAGAGTTCTCAATTCAGAGACCTTTAATTCAAAGGCACTTGCATAGTAGGCAAGGTGGAGGAGTATGGGGAGGTCTGTTTTCAAACAAGAACAGAACATGTGTAGAAGCTAAATACTGCTCCTGGAAGCCCTAGTTACACCATACTCCAATACGGTATAGTTCAGTGTAGTTGGCAACTTGGCAGTGTTGGACACACTTGAGTTCTCACACAGCTCAGTGATCATTCTAGCTTGCTTCCTCCATGCACAGCACTTGGCAGTCAATTGTATAAATCATTATATAAACAGAGAGCAAATCAATCAGCCAGCCAGTGATGATATAAATTCCATTTTTCAGAAACTCTCATTGTTTGGTTTTCATTTCAGTCTCTATTGTTGAAGTTATTTTGTGCATTGACATTTTCACACAACCTTATCAGAGGTCTAGTTCCCATTCTATACCTTTTATAGCTCTATCCTAAGCTATGGTGGGAAACCTCCAACTGACAACCTTTGTTGCCCACCGCCATTCTGGAAAACCCCCGAAATGACACAAGCTTCGTGTAGGAATCACCAGAATCTCTGGTTTTACGACAAAATTTCCTAAAATTCCTTGAACAACATGACATCACTTCCAATTTTTTCCAGAAGTGACATCACGGTGCATGTAACACTGGCACTGTCCATGTCCCTGCCCCTCCAGCTCCTGGAAGCCCTAGTTACACCATTCTAAACCCATTGGCTTTAATGGTCTGAGAAGGGTGGACCTCTGCTCAGGATGACAATTTTAATTTCCATGACCTGACGATCCATGAGACTGAGGGAAAAAACAATGTTACCCACTGTGACACACCTGAAGCTGCTGTATACTGAATTAGACCATCAGTCCATCAAGGGCAGTATTGTCTATTCAGACTGGCCGAAGCCTCAGACAGATGTCTTTCACATCTGGTTCTTTTAACTAGAGATGCTGAGGACTGGACCTGGGAGCTTTGTATGCAAAGCAGAGACCCTTCTATTGAGCCCCCAGCCCCTCTCCTGTGCAGATGAAAAAGTGCCTGCAAGGCCAGGAAACAAAACTCCACCAATGACCCAAAAACCCCACCACAACTCCTGAGCAGTCACCAAGCCGGTTTGATAGCCGTTTGACTCAGATAGCAGAGAATTAAAGAGCTCTGCTCACAGGTTATCACAACTGTCAAAGATCCTGTTTGCCTGCCGTACCTGTTTGTGGTGAGGTTTGCAGCATCCCCAGTTGGGATAATATTTGAAAGAAATCTGGCAACAAGAAAGATTTTCAGAAAAAAACACATAGTAGGTTTTCCTCTCAAAATTATGTTTATTACAGCATTATTGTTTCCTGTAATATGTTGAAATTGGTTGTGTAGCAACAGATTTAAACCCCTATGCAAGATGCTATTTTCTGCATTTGTGCGTGATTAGAAGCAATAATTTGGATCATTCATTACTATTAAATGATTTATTTGTTTCTGCTTGGTTTTCCATGCTTCGTTTCTACAACGGTCTTCCTAATAGCTTGCTAATCGTTAGTGTGAAGCTACATTTTTAACAGAAAATCCTATTAAGTCCCATTGAAAATATTTTATCTTAATTCCCTATTAATCATACACAGGATAAAGAGAAGTAATTGTATAAATTGGCTGTAATCCTGTTACATTTTAATAAAACACTAATCAATCCACGGGGAAGAAAAAAAGTGTTATCTTCTTCTAAAATGCTTCTATTGATTTGTTTTTCATTACAGCAGTAAGGTGAAATGTTTAGAAATGCTGCCTTTCAACTAGCTAGGAAAACCAGGTACAGCCAATACAAATGGATGACACTGTTGAGGCTTCCCATTTTTCAGACACTACAAGAGGATGAAAGGAGATACTCCACAGATAAACTCATCACAACAACTTACTTTTTGTTGATATTAGGGTTGCAAACTGCAAGTTGGGAAATTCCTGGAAATTCCTGGGAAGCAATGCCCTAGAGCCCACCCTCCAAAGCAGGTATTTCTCCAGGGAAACTGATTTATGTAATCTAGAAATCTGTTGCAATTCCAGGAGCTCTCCAGGGCCCACCTGGAGCTTGGACAACCCTGAGTAGAGTCATTCAGCTGAAAATGAATTAGCTGGGAGTGTTACATTCCAACAGCAGCAGTCATGCAACAGCTCTGAACTTGGATCAACCAAAATATGTCACTGATGGAGAGTTCTGGGTCACAAGAAATCTTGAATAATTTTTTAGATATGAAGGTGGAGGAGGAGGAGGAGGAGGAGGAGGAGGAGGAGGAGGAGGAGAAGAAGAAGAAGAGGAAGAAGAGGAAGAAGAAGAAGAGATTTATATCCCCCCTTTCTCTCCTGCAGGAGAGTCAAAGGGGCTTACAATCTCCTTGCCCTTCCCCCCTCACAACAAACACTTTGTGAGGTAGGTGGGGCTGAGAGAGCTTGAGAAGCTGTGACTAGCCCAAGGTCACTCAGCTGGCGTGTGTGGGAGTGTACAGGCTAATCTGAATTCCCCAGATAAGCCTCCACAGTTCAGGCAGCAGAGCTGGGAATCAAACCCGGTTCCTCCAGATTAGATACACGAGCTCCTAACCTCCTACGCCACTGCTGCTCCCTATTTATCTAAAACTATTTATCTGCTATTATTTGTTTGTGCATCTATACCATGCTTTTTCTTGACAAAGGAAATGTAAAGGGACTTACAAAATAAAAAAGTACAAAAAAAGTACAATAGCTTATAACAAGAAAGGACCTGGCATGGTGTAGTCAGTGGTTAAGAGTGGTGGACTCTGATCTAGAGAACCAGATTTGATGCCACACAGATTTGATCCTCTGAAGATGTCAGCCACAGATGCAGGCGAAACGTCAGGAGAGAATGCTGCTAGAACGCGGCCTACAGCCCGGAAACCACACAGCACCCCAGTGATTCCAGCTGTGAAAGCCTTCGACAATATATTGATGCCACACTGCTCCACATGAAGTCTGCTGGGTGACCTTGGGCTAGTCACAATTCTCTCAGAACTCTCCCAGCCCTACCTACCTTACCGGGGGGAGAGAAGGGAAGGTGATTGTAAGCTACTTTGAGTTTTCTTAAAGTTAGAGAAAAGCAGGATTTAAAAACCAACGCTTCTTCTCTTCTAAGGTTATTGAGACAACAATCTCATTGAAGTGAATTATTGTTTCTTTCCATTTTTCACAATGAAAGATGAGCACAGCTGTTAGATGCACAATAATCCTCTTTCTGTTCCACTGAGAGACCCCTGCTGGCTAAAAACAGTATAAACAACAATAATAAATCTATGTTGTGATGCATGAGACAGCTGCAGTGTGGCAGGCTTCCCATACCATAGTGACATAAAAGCTGACAAAACCTACAAGAGGTAAAATATAATTTTGGGTTTGCGACAGATATATTTGTCAAGAGGTATTTGTATTTTCAACTATTTTATAATGTCTCTCATCAAAGGCAAACTTATGAGTAGGAAAGTAGATTCTCTTAGGCCCTTTCCGCACGGGCCAAAAACGATGGCCTGGGGGAGGTAAAAACGCCGCCCCCAGGCCGCCGTTCGCACAGGCGGCGCTGCTGCAACCCAGCAGCGCCGACCTGACTGCGCTCCCCCTCCCCCAGGGCGGCATCAGGCCGCCCTAAACAACAACCCTTTAAAGGGTTGTTGTTGAGGGGAAAGCGTCTTCCCCTTCCCTTTCCCCTTCCCTTTCCCATTTACCTCTCGTGTCGCCATCCTGCTGGCCTCCTAAGTCCCTCCCTCGCTGTCCTCCAACCCCTGGAGGTCAGAGGGCAGCGTGGGCGGGGCTGAGGAGGCCCGCAGGACGGCGACACGAGAGGTAAATGGGAAAGGGAAGGGGGGGAAGAGGCGGCTCCATGCGGAGCCGCCTGCCGTCTGCCGGCCTCTCCAGAGGCCGTCCGCATGCCTGCATGCGAACGGCCTCCGCCTCCACGCCGGCAGAATTCTTGCCGGCGTGGAGGCGCCTCGATGGCCGTGCGGAAACGGCCTTAGAGTGATAAATTTACAGAAGATAATAATTCCAGAGAAACATTTCTTTTCTGTTAAGGCTATCCTAAGCAATGTTACATCTTTCTAAGCCCATTGAAGTCAATGCATTTACAAGCATATAACTGTTTATGATCACCTTGGTCACTAATCCAGCTTTCTTGTTGTGATCACTAACCCAGCTTTCTTTTTTGTCATACCAAACTACTCTTCCCTAATGTCACAATTATGCACAGACTCCGTAGGACTTCTGCAAAAAATGCTAGATCAGGTTCATGATTTGAAACACAGAATTTTGAATTGTTGCAGAAACCTAAATATCAGTTTTCAATTTTGTGAACAAACAGTAATAACTCCAGATAACTGAAAATCTTCATTACTATTTCTAATGTAATAAATAAGCCTCTTCCTTATCCTGAATTAAGAAATCCTCTGTCACTCCAGCAGCTACAGTTTGTAAATTGGTTGTAGTTGTCCTTGGACTGATAAGCCCCACCCGAATACTATTAACCACATCTTTGCATAACAAGTTCCACCAAACACTTACTGATTGGTTCCTCACCCTGGGACATGGACAATATATACCCCAAACATTCCCTTCTCTCTGGACACAGACTTCCCTCTGTGATACACCTCTGAAGATGCCAGCCACAGATGCAGGTGAAACATTAGGAACAAGATCCACCAGACCACGGCCACACAGCCCGGAAAACCCACCAGAACCAGTTGAATCCAGCCATGAAAGCCTTCAGCAATACAGTTTGTAAATTAATTTTCTGTTCATGATTTATGAGTAAGCCACTAGGGCTTGCTCTGTCGCCTGGTTCCAGGGAAACTGCTTCTTCTTTGGCTCATGGCCCTGCTTGACTTCCCACTTTGTAATGGTGCATTGGTGACTCTTCCCTAATGTCACAATTATGATCTTGGCTGATTGGTTAATAGCATGCACCAATCACTGCAAAAATTCCCATGTGACCAAGGAGCTCTAAGAACTGAACTGAGAAGAAGGAAGTTTGAGTGGCATACAAATGACATGAACAAAAGCAAAGATAATATTAAAGATAATATTAATACTAAAATAACTTACATCAAATTGCCATTAGCCTTTATGTGTGCCCACATTTCAGAGTGACATCAGACTTGCCAACCTGGCTGAATACAGATATTCATAACTGCTGGGTTCTATTGTGTATGAGAAGTATGATGGAGTATTCCTTTCCCACAAGTCTCAGGACCACAAAATGTGTATGTATGTTCTTATCCCTGAACTGTAGCAATGCTGAACATTTGTCAAGGCTGATGTGAAAGTAATAATCCTCCTTTCCACCTCAGGAAATCCATAAAGAATTCAAGTTTCCCCCATAACTAGCTCCTAAAGCCCAACCAAAAAAACCCTACTTAGATTGCAAACATACCAGAATATATAGCTGTCCCTTAGAACAACCCTTAAAATAATAAAAAATGGGCATTATAGTCATTTATCTCGGCTCAAAGTGCAGCTTATTGGCAGCACTTCCTACCCATATGACCTTTTTAGTTCTTTGAATTATAATCTAACGCCTCTAAATGTGTTCCTTAAAGAAAAAATTCCCCGTAAGCCAAAAATGAAAGACTTAGAAGTAGCTATTTTTTAAGGGGGGAGATTAAACGGAAGACTGATCTAAATAATTCTTCCCTAAATACTAATAAATCAAGACTGCTGGAACCTCCAACGTTTCCTCGGGGAGTGAGAAATTACACCAAGAGCAGTGCCTATTTTTCAAGCATACTTTAGATTCCTGATATTTTGAAATTCTAACTATTCCAATACTTTTCTTTGTTAAGAAGCCAAACCCTAATCACAACAATTAATTTAAGTGACATAAACCTGATAGCTTGACTTGTGAGCCTTCTCTTCTTTTATATTGAGGTGGAATGCTTCTTTGGGCTAATTGTTTTTATGCAAATAGGAAGGGGAATAATATTATCCATTCCAATCTATAGCCCTTTTCAGACATTTGACTTTGGTGCTCCTATCATGAGTAATGGGAGCACCACCTGGAGTCCTTCCTGATACACAGTCATCATTTTGTATGAGCATAGCAGTGCATGTATTTGCCTGTGCTTGTATGGCTTGGAGTGTATAAATGCCTTCCCTCAAAGATCCACTGCTCTGTTTGCAGAGACCAATGCTGGAGAAAAATCCACCTGTTGCCCTATTCACACAAATTTGAGAGAACTGGGGCGCCATATGCTTCTGCTATGCATGGCTGGAAGGCCAAAAAGGACATCTAAAAAGGGGGAGGGGATAGTGAACTCATGCAAGAACACGGAACAGGCTTCTTACAAAACTAGAATAGACATTCTGAAGAAATGCATTCAGATGCCAATTCTGCAGGAACCATAAATTAACAAGAGTCAGAGTACTAGAAGGTAAGCAAATGCTGTGAAAATTTGGAAGTATAATAGCCACCCACTATAAAGATTCATATAACAAGCTACTGAGGGCTGTACTCTGAGTCCCTGAAATGTGAATTTCAGTGACTTAAAATCCAAACATAAAGAGCATTTTAAACAATTCTTTCATTTGTAATTATTTTCATATTTGTGACAACACCTGAAAATAGAGACACATAATACCTCTGAGGTTCCATTCTTTAATGACACAAAGCTTTTTTTTCCTGTTTATTATTTCCCTACCATACAGCTTTGGCCTATGGCAGTTATTTCTCTCCAGCTTTCACTTAGGCAACCAATGACCTGGGAGCCTTCCATTCAGGGGGTGTCTTTCCCACCAAGAACCTCCTAATTATACCTTCTCTCTCCTTCTCTCTCTCTCCCCCACTCCCCCATTCAAACCCCTTCAGGCTTTCTTCTTGGCCCTCCTATCTAAGGCCCATCCAACACCGATCCCATAGCTAGGAGCATGATTGGCTCTTGCAGGGCACCATTGGGGTAGGAAAGGCTCGTAGGATATGTGAGATTGCATGCCCAGGAAAGAAAAGAGCCCTTGGTAGCTTATACCATTTCCAAGGCATCCATTGCACAATGGGGGAGATCTCTTTAGGTATTCAACAAGTGTCAGCATGCTTGCCTGACCCTGCTTCATGAGGGGAGCCAGTCTTCCATGCTTCCAGGCCTCCAATCACAATAGGAAAGCCAGCCCCCAGGTGTGACCTGAGTATTCCCCTGAATTATAGCTCATCGTCTCCAGACTACAGAGATCAGTTCCTTTACAAAAAATGGATATTTACAGAGTTGTATTTCCCCCAATGGTATTGCCCCTCCCCCAAGTTCCGTTGTCCCCAGGCTCCACACTCAAATCTCCAGGAGTTCTCCAACCTGGAACTGGCAACCTTCCCCCCCCCCCCCCCCGCACACACACACACACACCCCTACCTCAGCAGCTAGGACCTGGCTACCCTAAATTTCAACATCATATATTAGAGCCTGTCTGACCTCATATCTGTGAATTTTAGGGAGGCAGTTCATAAATGTTAAAACATTTCAAAATTTTAGTAAGTAAATAAATAAATAACACCCATCAGAAAGGTATTCTTCCACAAATAATTGTAATTTCTACTTTGGGTTTTGGGGTGGTTGCTGTTTTTGCAGAAATCTTTTACTATTTTGTTGTACATGCCATCCATCCCTCCCCTCCCCCTCCCTCCGCTAGGGTGGGTGGGCCAGGTCCAGATGCCGGGCCCCCTCCCCTCCCCTCCCTTTCCTTGCATTCAGCACATTTAAATTCATTAAAATTCAGCACATTTAATGGAAATTAACAAAAACAATTATCAGCCTTGTGGCATCAATCCATCACAGAACCAGTTGTCATTTCATTCCAACAATTATTGTGGGGAAATACTGGATATAAAAATTTCAATCATTTTCCTCTTGACATTTATAGACCTCCAGGGCAGTGTGGTCTCCTGGACAGGTGATACATACACCTGTATTTTGGTCATTTCAAGGAAGGAAATCATTATAGACTTTCTTTTATTGTCTGAGTTTCTCATAATATCATATTACTGCTACTAAGTAAATAGTTAGTAATGTATTTTCTACTTAAAAATTATGTTTTCAAGTAAAGAAATCCTCTCATCTCTTCTTTGTAGTAAATGTTACAGACAACGGAAGTTGTATGAGACAGTTCAGCTACATCAGATACTGAACAATGAAAAAATGTAAAACAGTTGAGCTACGCTAATAAAACCACACAAGAAAAAAAGTGGAAAAGCTCTAATCTGCAATGTAATAATTGTTCATCTGGCAATGTTTATCTTTAATGGCGGCCAAGAACAAGCATGTTGTCCAAGAACATAGCTCTGAAGATGCCAGCCACAGATGCAGGCGAAAAGTCAGGAGAGAATGCTGCTGGAACACTGCCATACAGCCTGGAAACCACACAGCACCCAAGTCTCAAAGTGGCTTTCAATGGCCTTCCCTCCCTTCTCCCCACAATAGACATCTAGTAAGGTGGGGGGAGGGGGATTGAGATAGTTCTGAAAAAATGGTGACTTGCCCAAGGTCACCCAACAGGCTTCATGTGTTGGAGTAGGGAATCCAACCAGATTCTCCAAATTAAAGTTTGCCACTGTTAGTCCCTATACCACGCTGGCTCTCATTCTTGTTGATTTCATTGATGTTTGCTCAGAAATCTTATTAGTCTGGGGCCAGTTCTACTGTCCCATTTTTTGGGTTCACTGGAATGTTTATACAGGGTCTGGTTTATATATTGTGACACAGAAAAAGCTAAAGTCAGCATGACAGCATTTTTTTTTAACAAAAAGAATTATAATCTATACTCAATGACTTAACTTGCTATAAATACTGACATATGAGTTCAGAAGGTACAAGATGCAGTCTTAGTGAAAATTCCCCTTTAATTGTATGATGTGTCCTCATTTAACTTGCTAAGAAATTCCAAGGATTACATATTTATCACCTAAAATGCCAGCATTGCTATTCTGTCAAGGGAAGATAAAATGAATGTGCTCACATATGACTCCAAAACCTCCAAACTGAAGCTTAAATTTCATAAAGTATAAATCATATTTGTGGCAGAGGAGGGCCCACCAGAAAAGAAGCTGCAAATTGTTTGAGTCTTACGCATTAATGGACTAAATTGGCAAGATAATATAATAGCTTTAGTTAATTTAATTCAGATCAGAGTGCACTATCTGACTGGAGAAGGCCTTGAGAATAAGACGTGAAATATGACAAACCAATGAAAGGAGCATTTTACCAAGGACAAAAGAGCAGCCCGTACACTTCAGACTTCCTTATATGAAATAATCCTAAAAATATAGTTTCCCTTTGGCACATTTCAAATGATAAACCGTTTATCAAAAGTACATTTAAATGAAGCAGTATTTTAAATAGTTTTGGCTACTCAAGCGGCAGTGCACACAGCCAGTAGTTTCAGAAAGACAGATTTGAATGGTGGCACTCTGAAATACCTCTGCTATTGCGATGAACTGTCAAGGTGTAGCGGTTTGAGAGGCGTTCTGAAATCCAAAAGAGCTTACATTCAAATCGCCACTGTTCCATGGAAGTTCACGGGGTGAACTTGGGCCTGTTTGTTTTCTGTTCCCTCACAGAGTTGTTGTTATGAAGATAAAGCAGAGGAAAACAGTATGATGTTGGGGAATAAACTGAGGTAAAACAAACAAATAATGGGGATTTCAGCCATTCTACCTCTGTCCCATACATTGCATGAGTAAATGAAACCACTTTTGCTGATGCAGAAAGAAGGAATCTGCATTTTTAAGCCTTTTAAAAAAATTCTCACGTCATTCCTAAGTGTCCTCGAGCCATTGAGAGCAGCATTTTAGTGTGTTATACAAGCGGTTTACCAAAGCAGGACTCTTGCAAAACATAGCTCTGTTCACTGCTTTACCTATATAAATCACACTGGGATGCATATAAACTAGCCCTTGCATTTTAAAAAGCCCACTTGTCTCCATGTGAAGAGAAGGATTCTGCAGGTCTTGCAATTTTATTTTGACCCACATGTCATTTCTGAGTTTGCCCTAGCCATTGAGAACAACGTTTTAGAGTGATGTATGGGGGGGTTTATCAGGAAAGGGGAAACATGACTCTTGCAAAACAGAGCTTTGTTCATAGTTCTTATGATCTAACCCTAAATCCCTGTTTACATAATTGTGCAAGAGCAAACTCAGGCACTTAGTAAACCTTGCTATTCAATATTATTTCTGGAGCGCATCAACATTGACTAGCCTAGATCCATGAAAAGCAATACAGCCAGCTATTGTTCCAATAAGGACGTTACCTAACCTATTTTTCAGTGCAACTATGGCAACCGGGGTGGACCATCTTTGCTGCCATAAACACTGCAATGGTTCAGGTATTTGTTTTTTAACCTGGAAATGGTAATCCAGTGATAGATGAATTCCCTCCAGTGCTGCAAGAGTCTGAGATGTATATGCACATATATACTTTCTTTAGTTATGTTTACCTGACTCAGATGCATTGCAACTGGAATGTCAGTGTTTTTGCCATTGATTTTAAATGTTGGGGATGTTGAAGTGCTGCACTCCTGATTCAACTCAGGCTAGTGAATCATCCTGTGTGACCTCGAGACAAATAGTGCAACCCTATACAGAGTTGCTCCAGTCTAAGCTCACTGAAATGAATAGACTGGAGTCAATCTCCTTAGGGCTGCACTGAAAAATGCCAAGAAAGTGTCCATATTCAGGCAGTCTGAACATACCCTTTTTTGGCAGTATACCAAACACCACATCCCCTGTTATGTCACTATCTACTTCCATCCAGAAGCATCGTAAAACTTGGAGGGGAAACAAACTGCCCAGTTGCACAAAAATAACTCTTGCAGTCTTTTAGAGCCATTTTTATAGCAAATGTTTGGGCAGTGGAGTTGTCCTTTAGAGGAAAGTGCTCTGTGTGGGAGGCTAGGTACATTTGGCATAATAACCTAAGCAGGAAGCATGATTTAAACTCGTGCTGAGTTTTCCTTCTACACAACAAGGGAGGGAGAAAGACATTAAATAAGTAGCCCTTCTCTATCCTTCTTTACGATAAAACAGCACACAGATACAGAATCAGAAGATGGGGGTAGCATTTAAGAAATCATGAAGAGGAATTTAAAAATGCGGTGGGGGAAAGGGAATGCTGGAAATTGGACTTGTGGTAATTAGCAGCTTCAAAAGGTGAAAAAGACAGATATTTTATAGGGACTGGACACAAAAGAAGCTCTCTAACTGGTTCCATTTAATTGTCTATTTAATTGTATTGTTTATTCTGATTGGAAATGGTGGTCCAGGGGCCAAAAAAGCTCACTTTTTTTTTCTGGAGATGCCAGAGACTCAACCATATATGCTCTAAAGTGGTTTAGCCAGTGAGGAAGCAAGGTAAGCGACTGCTCCCCTTAAGCACATTCTCAACGTTGTCTCACCTGTGGAGACAGAGGGGCTATGGAACCTTTCAGAGAAAGGAAAGAAAAAATAGTGGGAAAGGGGAAATGAGATGCCACCCTCCATAAATACTTTTAGGTCTCCCTGTTGTCTTATTATATTTTGAATATCTGGCCAAGATAAAAAAAAATTTAAAAGTCTGAAACAAATAAATATTAATTTAGGCTATGTCACGATGAGTAGCATGACATGATATTTTATATGGAAGAAGCAGCAGTGGCGTAGGAGGTTAAGAGCTCATGTATCTAATCTGGAGGAACCGGGTTTGATTCCCAGCTCTGCCGCCTGAGCTGTGGAGGCTTATCTGGGGAATTCAGATTAGCCTGTAAACTCCCACACATGCCAGCTGGGTGACCTTGGGCTAGTCACAGCTTCTCGGAGCTCTCTCAGCCCCACCTACCTCACAGGGTGTTTGTTGTGAGGGGGGAAGGGCAAGGAGATTGTCAGCCCCTTTGAGTCTCCTGCAGGAGAGAAAGGGGGGATATAAATCCAAACTCTTCTTCTCTTCTTCTTCTTCTATATGGAAGAAGACTGTGCATCTGCCAGCAGTTGATTCAGTGTATTCTTTCAGCCACACACAAATAAACTTATCTTGAGGATCATAGCTTTAATGCTTCTGAGGGAAAAAATAACTAAAGTAATGCAATGTAATGTCTTCATAGCTTCACATTTATGCCACTACATATTTTCTCCTGGGGGAAAAACCCTGTCACTTCTGAACCGGTATTAAAAATTCAGTCGCAGCACTATTCAAATCCTTTCATAGCCTCAGAAGGACTCCGAAGGGCGGGGGGAGGAATGATCCACTGGGGCCTGCTCATAATCAGTCTCTTTGAAAAAAATATTGGTAGCTGTATACAGTTAATTCATGTGTCTGAGTTTCCCAGGATTACATTCTCAGCTCATTGAAACAGTCTTTAAAAAGCTGTTCCAGTTGTCATTGTTACAAATCAGAAATGTTTTTAAAATGGGGATGATCAAACGGAGACCGCGCCACCAGGGTGAACAAGAACACTTTTTGATTAACAGGAAGTGGTCCTACAGACTGCACAACTATAGCTGTACAAGATAATACTTAAAGCTGATTTACATGAAGCAGGAACTGCTATTTTTCAGTCAGGGACTGATACTGTATTGACCCAGTCTTTCAAAGTACTTTCTCCTGTGTATTTCTACCATTTACAGAGCTAGTTAGCTTAAGTCATGTCCAGCTTCCCACACTCCTGGGGCCATGACTTAGCCATAAAGCCTGAGTGGTATGGTGGTTAAGAGTGTCAGACTAGCATCATCCAGGTTCGAATTGCAGCTTGTTCCTTGGAAGCTTGGTGGGTGACTTTGGGTCATTCATACTCTCTCAGCCTAACCTATTTCATGGGGTTGTTGTGAGGATAAAATCAGGGAGAAGAGAATGCTGAAAGCTGTTTTGGGTTCCCAAAGTGGAGAAAGGTGAAATACAAATGAATTAAATTCATGAATGAAGAAAACATACAAAAAGGCCTTTGTAGTGGCAACCAAATAACACTTTGCTATATTTGTTTGCAAGAACAATTTATTTAGTCAAAACTAACAGTAATTGTAAACACTGTGGCAAATGTTGTATGTATTAATCAATGACACTGGTTTTTTTCCCAACAATCTAATAGTAGAAGTCGTGAAAGGCATTTGCAGACTGTTTGCATAACAATTATTAACAAGGAAATAGGATGGTAGACAAAGATGTTCAAATGAGAATTAATGGGCAATGTTGTTAAGCTTTGGCTGCTATTACAGTCTATAAGCTTGCCAAATGGTTTTTGACAAGCATGGTTTTAACAGCATTCAAATCCTTGGATTAAAATGTGGAACTCTGGGCTATGGAGTGTACAGACTGGCAAAGAGAAGGCCCAATTTCTCACTTTCTCTTTCTCTCACAACTTCTATCTCTGGCAGTACAGTTCCATATCCGGAAGAATCCCTCCACTATGCATAACATAATATGCATAATCTTAGCATGGTATAGTGGTTAAGAATAGATGGACTCTAATCTGGAGAACCAGGTTTGATTCTACACTCCTCCACGTGAGCAGCAGACTCTCATCTGGTTAACCAGATTTGTTTCCCCTACTCCTACATTCCTTCTGGGTGACCTTGGGCATGTCACAGTTTGTTGAGAACTCTCTCAACCCCACCTTCAAGTCCCACAATGTGTCTGTTGTGGGGAGAGAAGGGAAAGAAGTTTGTAAACTGCCTTGAGTCTCCTTACAGGAGAGAAAGGCGCTTTCCACACACACGTGGAAACGCACCTCCACCGGCATGAATTATTCCGGTGGAGGCTTGGGGACCGTTCGCACGATAGCATGCAAGTGGCCCCAACTTTCCCCTCAGCCAGAGAGGTGGCTCCATATGGAGCCGCCTCTGGTCGCCCCCTCCACTCACCGTCCCATCCAGCGTCGCTCTGGAGGGTTGCCAGGGCCTGCCCATGCTGCCCTCCAGCCTCCAGGGGTCAGAGGGCAACATGGGCGGGTCTCTGCAGCCCTCCAGAGCGATGCTGAATGGGACGGTGAATGGAGGGGAGGGGGAAAGCGGTGTCTGCCCGCCCGTGCTGTTCACGCTTTGCAAAAACAGCAGTGGCTTCACACCACTCCCGGGCGGCCGGGACGGTGCTGCTGCAATGCAAACAGCAGCTCAGGGACAGTGCAAACAGCAGCCCAGGGACAGCGTTTTTGCCATCCCTGGGCTGCTGTATATTGCCCGTGCGGAAAGGAGGTAAGACAGGGTATAAATCCAAATTCTTCTACTTGGAATGACTGGAAACCTATGCCTGGTCTATTGAATTTCAGACTGCCAATGGAGCCTCACATGGTACTACATAAACATTTCCCTGCACATGTTGGAAATAAGGGTTTCTTCTAAAGTATTTGCTCATGTGCTTGGATAGAAATGATGCTGTCTAAGGAATTTACCTAGCTACAGACCACAGTCACATTTTGACCTTCAAGGACATGGGTCATTCTGTGGCTGGAGATATAAGTTCTTACATGGGTGACTTATTCAAGAGAGTGGTTGTCTTGACTGCCACACATTCCCCAGGGGCTTAGGTGCTTGGATGGTTGTGAGGATAACCCTAGGAATGAAAGAAGGAAGGGATGTGATGCATGACTGCATGAACCACCTGACACTTCCTACATGATGCAACACGATGGTTAATTTAACCATGGTTAATGTAGTGGTCATGTTTGGATTTTATTTTATTTATTTATGCTTCAAATTTCTATCCCGCCCCGTCCCCGAATGGTTAGTTTAATTTAACCATGGTTTGCGTTACATCTGAACTGTCCCATAGACTTGGTGATGGGGTCATAAAATTTATGTTGATGGGTCCTGGAAAAATCACTGGTTTTCCATTAATTTTTGGAGGTCTTTCCTGGTAATGCATCTGCTCCATGGCCTTCTTTACACCCCATTTTTCTTATAAAGATTCAATAAATAAGGAATTTCTGGTACAAATTAATACTCTCGAAGTCTTCACATCTTTCTGTTGATGATCCATTAGGTTACTTTCTGGTACAGCTCAAAGTACAAAGGCAGTAGCAGTACCATTTGGAGTAAACTAGATTTCTTGAACAATCTAAATCTTCTCCATTGTTTTGCTACCATTTATTCATTTTCTGTCTTTTATTTCTGGTGGTGCTAACAAAAACTCATAGGTGAAAGCATGCCAGAGGGAGGAGTTATGTTTTCTTCTCCTGCAGTCTGGTATGCCAGTGATGTTCTCCCTGAGGTGAAGAGCCAGGTGACGCCAGACCTGGCAAGTCCATGATGGAAGAAGTCTTCCTCTTTCTCCCTCTTTTATTCAACAGTGCTATAACTAGTAAACTACTGGGAACAAATGCTCATTATTTTATTAAAATAAAATCGAATTTGCAATATCTTAATACGGTTTAGACTTGAACTCTCAAGCAATAACGCACATGAAGCATATATTCAGGATCAGTCATGATGATAGCCAAATGCAAGACAGTATATCTTACAGGTGAATACCATTCTGCTGGGAAAAGACAGGGGATTAGTTTAGGAATATGATGCATTTACTTATACAAAACTATGGTGAAAACATGTTAAATATAGATGGGTTGTCCTGTAATGTATTATTTGGCAATGTACTGTCCTAAAAACAAGACATATTTTAAATTCTTTTAACATATTTCCCAATAAAACCAAGCCATGTCATAAATTTCAAACTTTAATAGAAGAGTTGAAAGCACAGGCTGAATAACTTTTCTGGAAAGGACAATGCATGTAAGCCATAGCTCCCAAGATGCAGAGTGGAAACAACAGCAAGCTCAGATCAGATTGTAATGATGCTGAACCCAAATGGCACAGCTTGACAGATTTACCTCCTCTTCAAGGTCTTCTACAATGATGAAAATGGAGACTGGTACATTTTTATGTGGGAATGGCAAGGGGGAAGTCAAAGGGAACAGTAAAGATATCAACCAAAATTAAGAACAGTCATAAATCACAGAGTTATTAAAGCAACTAAAAGTACAGGTTATGCTATACTTGCAAAGGGCTTTTCCAGGGCAAGGTGGAACTGCAAATGGAAATTTGGAAAGGATGGGTAATGGCATCTTAAGTTTCACCCCACATCCTGTTAATCATTCTGGAAAGGGAAATAATTCCACAAGGAACCTCATTTGCTTTGAATTAATAAGTATTTCAAGTGAGAGGCTGTGGGACACTGCTCAACTTGTTTAGGTTATGATGTGATTGTTGTGTTGCAAACTACTTGTTAGCACGGATATCAACAGCTGATTTATAGGACTGGAATGTCAAGGTAATGGCTTGCAAATGAAAGAAATGAAATAATGGTGAATAATTCCAGAGTGTAGCCATGTTGGTCTGCAGTAGAATAGCTAGATACAAATCCAGTAGCAGAGACTGACAAGATTTTCAAGAGTCAACCCCTTCATCAGATACCTAATAAATGGAACTGACTCTTGAAAGCTTGTACTCCCAAAATTTTGTTGACCTCTAAGGTGCTACTGGGCTTAAATATAGAATAATAGCCAAAGGTTAGGTCTATGAAGCATGAGTGTTCTATTACGGACTACTAATACAGAATTCTGGTTACAGAATTCAGATTCTTAAGCATTGAAATGTTCCCCTTTTTTAATGAAAGGAAAGGAAATTCCTAGGGCTTTTGAAACCAAATGGAAGCCGCCGTTTTCCAAAAACCTCACTCCCCGAGCAAGGTTCAAAAACGCTGTTTCAGGGGAGGAGAGAGCGCCGCTGCATCAATTTGGCAGTGGCGTTTGTGCAAAGGCTCCCCCCCAAACGGTGTTTTACCGGGCCGAAATAGTTGATTTGGGCCTGTGCCGAAACAGCCATAGAGTGGTATGGTATAATGCAATCTCATCGGATCTCAAAAACTAAGCAAAGCTGGTTCTTGAATGGTAGACCTCCAAGGAAGACTGAAGAGAAAGGCAATGGCAAATCACCTCTACTTAATCACTTGACTTGAAAGCCCTTTGCCTGGTTTGCCATAAATCAGTTGCAACTCGACAGCATTTACTTACATAGTTTTAATCTATACCACCATTCCTTTTGCAACAAAGTATGCATCTTCTCATGTAATCAGTCCAAAAGAGTTCCAGGGTGATCCTTTGCCATTTACTTCAATAATTTCAAAAGGATGTAACTCTGCTTACAATTGCACTGATAGTGCTGTTCGTATAACTCACCATGGTTTTATAATGGCAAGCTGTGTTTCATAAGTGGTCTATTTATATTTAAAATTGTTCCTAATATTGATTGCATATTGTATTCTTGATATAAATTAACTCAGATTTTCAAGACTATTAGTGGCATGCCCAAATTCTTCCAGGTTCAGATGTATCTGACTTTAGCCCTAATAAATACGCTGTAGTGCTTCATTTTAGCCACATGAGAGCATAAAGATCACATTCCTGGGCTGAGAATTTTCCAGCATGAACTTTTCTTATCATGGAAAGGAATCAGCTTGTTGCTGAGGATGTGAATTACATTTTAATTATCCATGCAAAGTATGGCATCCTGGTGAGCACAGGATGAAAATATATAAATAAGGAAACTTCTGAGGTAGGTGGATTCGCAACGTTACAAAAGAAGTGAGCAAGATTTCCTGCCTAGAACCAGTTTTCATGCCCTCACCCTTCTTCAGAAGAAAAAGGTTCTAAGCTGTAACTAAATAATACCAAAAATGAATATTCATGAAGATTTGACTGCTTTCTAATCAAGAATGAGAAAATGTCAATTTGATATTGTTTCTCCAAGTTTTTCCCAGGTCTCCATTTGTATGGTTTTATTGAGATTCCTCGCCCAGAGTATCATATTAGCCTTCACTAAATTCGACTCTGTCTTAAATTCTAAAAGTAAGTTGTATATTTTCCTGATAGCCATCTTATTTGGTGATTTATATATAAGGTCCAAAGTCGTGCCTCTTTCTAGAAATGTCCATCATTTTTGTCTTTCTGCAGGTATTTTTCTAGATGATAGTAAATGTCCAATTGACAGGGAGAATCATTATCAATATTTCTGATCTTGGTTTATAGGTATTATTTATTTTAGCTAGAATATCTTTGAATTGTGGCCAGATTTGCATATTTTGATTAGATGCGTATTGTGATTACTCCAGTCTGGAAACCTCTAAAGAAATCTTATTATTGTAGATAAAGTTTCTATATTTGTTCCAAATTTTTATCAATCCTTTTCTACGAGGATGACTAGAACAGGTTTTAGTCCTAGTGAGGTTAATTTTCCAGAGGAAGTGGTGCAAACCCTCAAGCAGATCATGATCCTCAATATCCAGAAGATTCTGATTTTGTAACATCACCCAGTCTTTGACCCATAGGAGACAGCAAGCTTAGTAATATAGCCTTAGGTCTGAACATGCCAATCCACCTTTGTTCTTTCTATCTATCAGTGCAATGTGACACTTTCTACTGGTATCAAAGAAAATAATGCGAAAATGTTTCACAGGTGGTATCTAACTCCTTCACAATTATTCAAAATGTATTGACACTGTTTGCCTCTCTGTTGGAAGTGTGCGGAAAGATATGGCACCTTCTTCCACTGTTGGTAGACTTGTGCTAAAATTACACAATTTTGGGACACAATACACAGCATCATAGAAATCGTATTAAATTACAAGTTTGAGAAACAACCAGACCTACCTATATCTTCTATCGATCTGGAACTCTAATGATGCCACATTATAAAGACACAAACACTTCTTTATTATTTAATGACAGCAGCAAGAGTAGTGATAGCCAGATATTGGAAGACGCAAGAATTGTCATCATTTGATGAATGGCTGTTAAAAGTTCAAGGTTACAGAACAGCGGACAAACTAACAACTCTATTACACAAAAAAATGCCTTAATTCTTTTTATAAAGTATGGTATCCTTTAATACAATACCTATACAATTCTGACCCTCAAACTATAACCTTATTGCTATCTGCATAGCTTACTATTATTATTAACCTATTTATTATTGTTATTTATCTATGGCCATTTCTACATGGACTGGAATCACCGATTCCAGCCCAGTAAAACATCGTTTGGCGGCTTTTGCACAGGCGCTGCTGCAAAAATGATGTGATGGCACTCTTCCCCCCCCCCCCACCCCATGATGTATTCAAACTTGCTCAGGGAGCAAAGTTTTTAGAGTGCGCCGGCTTCCATCCGGTGCCGAATGAACGGCAAATGGTGGAAGCCGGTGTATTCCCCGCACCAACCCCAAATGCCTCCTTACCTCCTCCTGGCTGCTGTTGCTCTATGGAGGCCAGGGGACATGCCTCCTGGCCTCTGTCCCTGCAGTCGTCACTCTGGCCATGGGGGCATGTCCCCTGGCCTCCACAGAGTGACGGAAGACAGGAGGAGGTAAGGAGGCATTTTGGGGGCTGTGTGGCTGTGCGAAACCTGCTCCACCAGCTGCTCCGCCAGCGGGGCTGTTCATGTGAAGGCCCTGGGGCTTGCATCAGCATGAACCATGCCAATGCAGTTTTTCTGCTCTGGCTGTTCAGAAACAGTCTCTCTCTCTCTCCCTCTCCCTCTCCCTCTCCCTCTCCCTCTCTCTCTCTCTCTCTCTCTATCTATCTATCTCTCTCTCTGTGTGTGTGTGTGTGTGTGTAAAAGATATTATTGCACATTTATACCTACATTTTTGCATTGTATTTATGTACTAAAATCTTAAATCACTATTTCTGATGTAACTATTATGTGCAAATTTTAAGTACATTATTTATAATTGATGTGGCATCAACAGAATTGATATTCTGTTATTACTGGAACCACTTTAAGTCAGACTGTCTGCCAATTAATATGTATTTCTAAATGGTAAAATAAAAATAAAATAAAAATGATTTAAAAAAAGAATGAGAAAATGTGTTGATGGAGTGGTGCTAAATACAGCCCTATGAACTTAAAAACTACCGTGTTTTGATGATAGGATTGAGAGATCATAATTTGTTCTTATTTAAAAATATATGAGATATATATGAGGTATACCACTTCCCTCTGGGCTTTGAGGACCAATTTAATCAACTCTCCAAAAACCAGGGGCCCAGGAGTGATGCGGCATGGAGGGATTGGAGGCACGGCTATGGCTGGCAGCATAACTGCACAATGGCAAGGGATCCTCCATGCCTGTGTGGGCTTCCCTCACCTTCCATCCTGACTTTGCCAATTCAGCATTGCCTGACTCAGTCAAGGAGAGGAGCCCTGTGTGGTCGACCATGTGTTGGTAGTTCCCTTCCCTCTGCCTTGCTGGGTCCTTTAAGGTTCTACTGTCCCTTCCAGGCCCAGTTGGCCATGTGGATTTCTCCATGTTCCTTCAGTTTTGTGGTAGTCTGTTTTGTTATGACTGTTGTTTCATGCATGTCATTATCATTATTCTCTTTCTCTGCCATAACTGCATTGAACAGTTTCAGCATGGGGCTGGATCCATTTGAGGTGGGGAAGGTGGCCTTCATGCTTATTTCCCCCATATTTGGGGATCCCCTTAAAGGATTTTGTGGTGAGGGTTCATGGTAGACATATTCATGCAGTGGTCTGTGCCCATGTGGTACCTATATCCTGCCATCCTGTGGAATTCCTCCCCCTCCCACACAGGCAGGCTAGGGTTGGGATAGAGTTCTTCAAATGGCAGGCAGGCCATCCAATACCAAGATCCTTTCCTCATTCTGCACCAAGGCTGTGACAGCTGCTGTAACCAATAAAGTTGTGGCCATTTCCAATCCAGAAAGTTGTCCATCATTGACGTACATCACTTTGTTTAGGTGCCTTTGTGGGGAAATTGCTTCACCACGCCTTGACCCCATTAGAACTGGGACCACAACCAAGAAGCTGAGAAAAGTTGACTGGGTCCAATTTCGTATGAGGCAAAAGCATGTGAAATATTTTTATTGTTATTACATTTTATTAAAAGATTTTTATCCCCTCTTTCCAATATCGGAGGTTGCTAACAGTTCTTTTAAAAATGAACACTTTCAACAAACCATAAAAGACCAAAATAAAGCACTCATTTATTGTCATCTCAAAATATTACCAACATAACCATCCAAAATTATTCCCTAAATGATACGGTTATAACATAGCCCATGTAGGACTGGCTAGAATCATTCTCCTTGTTGTGTTGATTTTTAAATATCTGGCAGGAAGTTTTCACATAAGAAGTTATCTTAAACAACATTGTCACCTTCCGACATGTGCTGTAAAATCCAGATTGCACACTAGGCCATCAGGGCGGAAGAAGATGAGAGAGTAATAGTCTCTTTCACTGTGAATGGGTTCACAGCAAGTCTTTCTCATGAACATTAAATAAAGACTCTGTCCCATGGTTGTTTTCCATGATGCCTAGAGTACAGATTTGCTCCTGTTGGTCCTCAGCATCCTCCTCCATGTTTCCCCAGCATTTTGCACAATGCATTACATATTAGGTGTTTGATTTTCCCAAAATAGATGCTTCTCAAAGAAGCACAGAAATACTTGAGAGTTTATTAATCACTTATTTCTAAACTGCAATGTAGCAGCTACACCATTTGATGAATGGGCGAGCAGCCCATAAATGACTATGCAATGTCACAAAGCACAGAAGACCATAAATTAGCTGGTGAAGCCTGGAGGTATTTCAAAGATCTATTATTTCTCCCCTTGCTGGTGGCACAATTTCCATTGGGGGTTTCACACTGGATGTCTCTATAAGCAGAAAACAAAACTTAATCCAGTGACAAATATCACAGGTAATCTATGCTGACTGTATATCCTTACTGACATTTGGTTTCCACTTCTCATTGTAAGGCCCACCTTTCATGGCTTGGGGTTTAATATGCCCTGTAAACAATCACAGCAAGGCAACTGAGTCTGTCTAAATTCACAAAAAATAGAGAACAGATTAGGTGCATTGCTAATGTTCAGCTAGTACTTCAAAAATATGGTGGAATCAGGAACTTAGTTAGGAATGTGGGGGCATAACTGAGAACAGAGCTGGGCCCAAAACACCAGAATTATGATACTGTATTGTTCTGACATAGGCCCACACCGCCCAGCAAATGTATAGTGGGTTGCAGTCAGGATAAAGTAACCCATTTTCCTATTTTTGTATTTGCATTCATCTGTGCAGGCAGCAATTGGAGCCCACAGAAATAATGCAGATTGCTGTCGCACTTTCATACAGAGCCGCATCTATTTTTGTAAATTTACCAACAATGTGTAGCTACATGTACAGGCATGTACAAATGAACCCCCACAGCTATGCTGATGGGTCACAATACCATGATACAACCATCTGCATCTGCGTGGCTACGCAGATGCAAGCCACAAAAAAATTTTTTTAAGGAAAATGGAGGTGAATAAAGTGACTCCTGCCTGGCCATTTGCTTGCAAGCAGTTGCAACCAGAGGCATTCCTCCCATTGAGCAAAGTGGGCAGTTGCCCAGGGCGCCCCCTTTTGGTGGGCGCCAAAAATCCAGGTTCGTTTGTGGGTTTTTTTGTATTTTCAGTGTTTTTTTCTGTTTTTGGCCTGCAGGTGGTGCAGTTTTTAGGCTAGCAGCACCAAGATTTCAGGGATTTTTCAGGAGACTGTCCTGATGATATCACCCAGGTTTGGTAAGGTTTGGTTTAGGGAGTCCAAAGTAATGCAATTTGCTGCCCGTCTCCCACCTGAAGTACATCCAGTCCTCTATAAAATGTGTTAACTCTGATAGGATTGTGAGTGAAATGAATGATCAGAGAATGGGTGTAGGTATTTTAAACTCAATGTATCCAAGGTGTCACACAAAACAAGGTAATCCTTTGTCTTGTTTTCATTGGAGCTGTTGAAATTTCTTGGACCACAGTACTGAAAACCAATGTCAAATGAAATATGAGAAACCCTAATGTGTCTGTCTGCCTGTAAGCTAACAACTCTGGGTGCTAGTCAATTTTGACCAGGTAGCCTTTAACATTATCTGTTTATTTAGAGCAGGAAACTTAAAATAAAACAGCTGGGAGCCAAAGCGTGTACTAGAATAAAAACACTGAATTATATTTAAAACCAGCAAACAAACAACAAATAAAACACATTTTAAATCCCTGGAAATGGATCACAGAAGGTCATGGTTGTTTTTCTGACAAGAGAAGTAGCTGTATGCAGAATCTGATGAAGAGTCCTGTCATCTTAAAAGCTTCCACAGTGCTATTTAGGTTGTTCTTAATAAATATGAATTATGTGATTGGGGAAAGGGATTATTGTTTTTCTGAATATTGTCTGCATATACTGCTTTAAACAGGAATGCAACTTTTCTTATTGCAGCCTACCGTGCCACCGAAAAGTTTTCTTCCAGAGGTAAGGGGATTCCCCCTCCCCCTCCAGAACATTACCGGAGTCCACTAATTTATCTATACAGATTTATCTACCCCATTTTTATCCAGTCCTTCCCAATGTGTTTAGGGGGCCCTTCTCCATTTTATCACAATCTTGTGGGGTAGATTAAGTTGGAGAGAGAGACTGTACTGTAGTGGAAGATCATTTATTTGAGGGATGTTTTTGCCAGCAAGAAAATAGCAGGGGAGGAAAGACTTGAAGTTTTGTCCTTCCTGACAAAACTCCACATCATCTAAACACACATTCGCAGAACAAGGTTCTAGTTGAGCCCCACAGTAGAGACCAGGCACAGTGAGAACTTTGGCTCTGAAGCTCCCAGCTCAACTTAAAAATACATTTTACGCTTTGAATAATGCAAATGCTGAGGAACATTTCTTCTACCTATTTGGCCAGGTTTTTTCCCCTTTGCCAACTTCTAATCCCTCATGACCCTTCTTCCAAGTTCATTGATGTCACTTTGACTCAACAGTAATTCTAGCTGCTGAAAATAGAGGCACTTATAGTGTGTTGTTGTGAGTGATTAGGCTGTCTCCTTATTAGTTTAGCTTCCAGAGTCTCCTGTGATTATCTTCATTATGTATTTGCGCACACAGCATTGTAAGCATATATGGTACTTTACAGAGTTATATAAAAAAGAGGTCTTTGCCCCAAAGAAGCTTGTAATGTAAATTGACAGAGGAAGGAGAAAACATGAGGGAGTGATAAACGTGGGCATATGCAGATGCACATCCTTACTGTGTGATTATACTTTGGCACTGAGAATTAAGGGAGGAATTGCATAAGTAGCAATCTCCCATTTAACACTATTGGCAACAGTAATGTATTCTGTAAAGTTTCTTATGGCAGCCATGGATGGATTCAGCCAGATCGTTAGTATCACTTATAGACAGATGCAGTAGCCCAGAGTGTCTCTTAATCTTCAGTATTTCTGGCCAGCTGGAAAAGGGTGTTTTGTTATTATATCAAGTTGCACTTAAAGAGTTTTTCCCCACATCATTAACAGGATGTTAAAATAGTGTAAGATAAACATAACTTTGTCATTCCAAATTCATATTGGCGAGTTGTCTGCCTTACTGTAGTTTTCCTACAAGTGAATCAGCTTTCCTTCACTTCAGTATGAGACCTAGATGTTATTTTTGTTTCTGGAAAATGGCTGAAAACTGAAGGATTTATTTATTTTCTTCACAGTGGAGAGTCCTTGGAATGAAGACAAAAAAGCTCATCAACAAGAATAATGTGCTCAGTTGAGATACTTTTCTGCATGGCTACTGAACAACTTTATGTGATACTTGCCAGATGATTTTGCTAATCAAATTTAGGAAAAGGCAGTTTTCTAGGGCTTATAACAACTCTGAATATCGTGCCTACCTCTTTGCTGTACTGAGACTGAACATTGGGGATCACATAATTTGATAATTGGAAAAGTATTTCCAGTGGTTGGAAATTCAGAAAGGATTCTAAATGGAATGTTCAGTAATATTTTCTACAAAAGTAGCCTCAATCTGTTAATTAAGATCTTGAAAAGGGAAGGAAGGTACACAAAGGTTGGCCAATTTCTCACAACATGTCTGCTGCACAATGGGGGGGGGGATGTCCACCACACCACCTTGTATGAACCTATTTCCTCAAGCCCCACTTTCACTTTCTATCTTTCTCAAGGCAAGCGAGAGCACTTCCAGCTCTAACTTAAGTACTCATGCTGTTGAATGGAATGTTTGTAAAGCTTTTATTAGAGAGAGAATCATTGCATATGCTTCTCATGAGAAGTTTACAGCCCAGTCCTATGGGGAGGTGCAAATGGGTCAATGGAGCTGGTCACCAGCTCATTTGCTTCCTCCACCAGCTTAAGGGGCACCCCAACTGGCAGAAAGGTCAAAGATGCTGATGTCCAGGCACCCCACAGCTCCACAGCAGAAAAACCCAGAAGTGGGAACCACTGGGGATGGCTGGGGCATTTCCTACAATCAGCTCCCACCAAAGCTTTCAAGCTGGGAACACTGCAGCCTGGGCCTCAGACTTATGCCACCTGAAAGACTTGTGTGACTCCATTCAGCCCTATGGAGAGCTTTCCAGGTGGTCAGGGTTTTTTCTGCTTTGCAGCATCCCGACACCACCTGAAAGCTCTCCAGAGGTGGCACAGTGGCTCAGCGATGGAGCCATCCCCAGCAGCCACAGCCTCTGGATTGGGTTGCCGGAGAAATAAAAAAAAACCCGATTAAATGTATTTTAAATCAGTTTGCTGTATTTTCCATGCCTTACAACCTTAGAACTTTATCAATATTTAAACACTTGGTATATAGATGGCAATTGCATAGGGACTTATTTTTAGAGAGGGTTTGCATAGGGACTTGTTTTTGTTTTTTTGGAAACCATTATAGAAACCTATGTGTAGTTCTGCCCCCATTGTTTTATGTTTTTGTCTTTATTTTATGTACATTTTATTTTTTTAATATTAAGTTGCTGGATCTTTTAAGTCCTTCATTGTTCTTTTTAAATATTTTTGAAAGAATTTTTAAAATAATCTTTTATGTCTGCCCTTTCACCCTGCAGTTTGACCACTTTGCTCCAACCTTTAAGCTCAGTTCTTTCCCTAGCCATGTGCCACATGTTGACCTCAGTGGTTCCACTTATAAGTGGCCTTGTATGGGTAGACTCTACCATTGGCCAAATTTGTCCCTTTCAGGACCTGGAAACTTTTGTCTTACAGGACCTGATAATTATACACACACACACACACATTAGGGCTGGGATCCAAATAGGGTCTCCAGTGCTGGCTTGGAAAATTCCTGGTGATTTGGAATAGAGACTTAGAGGAGGGGCAGGAGTTTTACAGGGATGTGATGCCAAAATCCACTGTACAGAGTTGCAATTTTCTCTGGGGAAACTAATGTCTGTTGACTGGAGATCACTTGTGCTTTTGAGGAAACTTCAGGTTTCACACAAGCCCAAGGTGTTTCTGAAAACAGGTTTTTTCTTTGAATGTTGAAACTTGCTTTCAAAATCCCCAACTAAAAAAAAAATCCATTTGGTAAGGCAACTTGTTTCAGAAACAAAAACCCAAAGGATTCTTGGTCCATATGGTACTGCTTCCACACTTCTTTGGGTGCAGACATGAGCTTCTTAGATATTATTTGAGCATATGCTTGGCATCCATTGGTGTTTTCAGTCTGCATCTTCATCTATTAATTGTCATAATTTGTCACTTGTATTCTCAGTGCCATCTGTAGCCAGTAGATATCTATCCCTGCTGCTTGTCTGTAACCTCTCCTATTCATAAAATTTAGGGAAAGCATTCTGCTCTGATTCAGTGCCAGTTATTAGTCCTAAAGTTTCACTTTATAACCCAATAGCAGCACTGAAATACTGAAAAGGGGTCTCATACTGACCTAGAAAGTATGTCCTAGCCCCTGCAAATGGTCCCCTGAAACTGAGATGTACATGAATATTGTATCTTGCTCATTAGTGAAGTGAATGGCCTATGCCTATGGCCAGAGGCATTCTTATGATTACTTTATATAATATGGGATTCACAATGAAAATAGATTGAAAATCCTGCTTTGCCAGCTTTATCTCTCAGAGCTGATTCACAAATTGCAAAGTCCTCATGTAACTCCACCCAACCAGTCTGGCCTAATCCTGTGAATCTGCTGTGGTTTGGGAATTCAATTCCCTCATGGGACCCAATTCTTAACAGCAGCAGGGTGCACAGGAAGAAGAGGCTTCAGCTTCCCCCCTCCCCCGCATTGTTTTCCCAACCTGAAATGACTCTGAGAAGCCAATGACACTGTTTGCCTCCAAACAGTGGCTTCTCGGAGTCATTTCAGGTTGTGGAAACCTATGTGTACTTGGAGACTCACAAGTTTCATCAGTGGGCCAAATAGAAGTTCTTGGGGTCATTTCAAGTAGGAAAGCAGTATGTAGGAGGGAGAGGCCTAATTAAGTCCAAGCATGAATTTCAAGATCAAGTCTGTTGACAGATTATGTCGGGACAGACCTTGTAGGGTTCCCAACAGTGCCTTAGCCAATGCCAGGAGATCTGGGAGATTATGTCTGTGGATGGATCATTTTGGGAAGGCTGTAATGTCACTCATAGGGGGCTCTCTAGGCTGTCTCCTGTAGTTTCTGTGGCTTTACCATAAAGATTAGGAGAAATTCCTAGAGAAACACTGTGTGGAGGCTATTTTTTTTCCTCTCCTTGGTTTTTCAGGAGCAGGAAATTGATAATTCCCTGCCCTGAGTGGGTAAATAGGAGGCCTAAAATCAGTCCCCACTTCTGGCTTGAATGAATTAATCCTTTCTTGTTCTTTAATTACATCAGGGAATTATTTTATAGCCATGGCCTCTATACGAATGAACTATCAGCAAGTTTAAACAACCTCACAACCAATTTGTTTTCTAACCGCAAACTGTATTTTGAATACAAATAGTTTTATTCCACTTGGGTAAATTCATCATTTCATTTTCTAAGATCCCCCCCCCACACACACACACACACAAATTTACAAATCACGGATTTACTTAGCATAACCCCGCTACAATACCAAAGCCAGTGTTCGTGAGAGCTGAAGAAAGACTGCGAAAAATGTGTCAGTTTGGTCAGAAATAAAATCCACATGCTTGTTACGCCCCATGCTTGGTTTTTACTCATTTATAGCATGCAAATGGCTTTCATTTGTTTACAGAGAAACTGCAAGAGCTCTGCAAAACAAAAGTTTCAATTATTCATGATAACATATTTGTACAAGGATTCATGCTGTTAAGTTTCTGATGCTTCAGATGAAAGATACAAAGACAATCGGTTTCTTTTTTTTCAGAATTAACATACTAGAACATGTCTTGAATTAACTACCAACATTATTTTATACATTTAAATAAGAGTGGGAGAATAGTTTTTTAACCTGCAGTTAATGCCTATTTTTCATTCAAAGAGACTCTAGTGTCATGGGGAAGGGAAACCCAAGCTTTCAGAAGCCACTTAGCATATCAAATAAAATTAATCTCATATATGCTATTATATTTTTCTTCAGTCAGGGGCCAATTTAGGGATACCAGCCTCCAGGTGGGACTTGGGGATCACCCAGACTACATCTTATCTCCAGATTACAGAGATTAGTTGCCTTGAGGAAAGTAGATAATTTGGAGGTTGGACTGTATGGCATTGTAACCCCACTGGGTTCCCTGTCCTCTCCAGGATCCAACCCCAAATCTCCATGAGTTTTCTAGATCTGGAAAAAAAACCATCCCCCATAGATGGCTAGGGGGGACCTGGCAACCCTAGCCCAACAACATGATATACAATTTTTGTGTCCTTTTCCCTGTCTCCTGCCTACCAGACATGCACTGGAATCCCTGTGTTCAGAATGGGGGCCCAATTTAGATCAGGACCGTGGCATGTGGGTAGAGAGGGATCAAGCCCCCCCCGTTTCCCAACATGAAATAGCCCCAAGCAGCGGCTGCTTTTCTTTTGGGGAAACTTCCACGTACTGATGTGCTACATGCACACTCATGGATTACACAGAAGTTTCCGCAGGGACGCAGATATTTACTTACTTAGTTACTTACTTAGTTACTTACTTACTTATATGTGGATCCCTAGGACAGTTTCAGATTGGGAAGCCCATCCCATTCTCAGAGACTGGAGAGTGATAACAGGAAGTGACAGGTAATGTTCTTGAATTGAAAGTGAGTTCAAGTATACATTGAAAGGGGTTGATTGCATCATACCAAACATTTTCATTGATGGGAGGGGGTGTTTTGTTGATTCCTTCCTCCTGCAGCAGACCTCTGGATTCCCCTTGCTGCTGTTTCTTAATGACCCTGTTTCTTTGGATTGACACTTCAGAGTTACTGTGAGGGTATATTCTCAGTGGGATAAAGACACCTTCATGGTAAGTCCAAAGTGTCATTTTCAGAGACTAGAGAGTGATAATTCAAAGTGACAGGCAATGTTCCCAAACTGAAAGTGAGTTCAGGTATGTGTTGGAAGGAGCTGAGGGAGAGCACATGAGCATCAGAATATAATGGGTTGGATCCCACCAAATATTTTTATTGATGGAGGGGGGAATGTTGTTTTGTTGATTCCTTCCTCCTTCAACAGACCTTTGGATTCACCCTACTGCTGTTCATGAATATCCTTGTTCCTTTGGAACAGCACCTCCCCTCCCCTCCCTTGCATGCCACCCCTCACTCACTCCTCTCCCCCACTCTCCACTAGGGTGGGTGGGCCATGTCCAGATGCTGGGCCCCATCCCTCCCCTCACTTTCATGCCACCCCTTCCCCTTCCCTCCTTCGCCCCCTGTATATTCCACCCTGGCTGAGAGGAGAATATAACCTGTTCAGGAGGGCATGATGCAGGCATTAGCTGGTGGGTAGCCAGATTGGCAGCTGCAGCCTCTAAGTTGCCTACTGCCCTCTCTCTTCCCACTTGGGGTAGCTGCCCCTTTTGCCCCCCTGAGATCCAGCCCTGAGACCAAGGATAATTAATTTTCCTCCAGTTTTTAATATTTTTCTCATGGTACTCCCATTTCATTTACACAATCTTCTTGTTGCAACTCCATCTATTTAAAGTCTGAGCTGATTGTTAGTAGATGAATTGTGCTTTATGAATTTGGATAGAGAAGGCAAGCAGCACTGACTGAGGTGGTAAGAGGTCACAGAAAGCCAAATCTTTGAGAGAGATGAAAGGAACAAATAAGTCAGGATGAGATATAATGACCTGACTTCAAATGGTTTGGTAACAGCATTGTGAGAAGGTTTTAATTTCTTTCACCAGTGGAAGCAAACAACAGGAAGGTCCCTTCTATTGGTCAGTTGGTTTAAAAAAATAAAAAGAAGTACCGTAATTGTGTCCCATAAATGAAAGCTGTTCAACCTTCTCTATGACTGGTTATGTCTTCACTGGTGCACGATAGGATTCTCTTCCCAAGTCCGACAGAGAGTGGCATTTAACTTCATTTGTAGCAAGGATTAGGTCTTTTAAAGATGTGTCGTACTTTATTTATCAGCATGTCCCTGAAGTGATCTCCCATGAAGAAATAAAAGACAGGGTTAATTACGCTGTTCAAAAATGCAACAGGCCTGGTTACAATGTACACAACGTGGATTATGTTTTTCGTGCACGGGGAAAGCTTCCATGATTCTGTTCGAGAAGCAATTCTAACATTGCGCATGATGTGATAGGGAGTAAAGAGCAGTGAAAAGATACTCACAGCCATGATGACCAATGTGAGGGGTTTCTCAAGAGGCAAAGCTGAAGTGAGCTGTGAGCTGCGGCTTTTAAGGAAATTGAGTATCTTGACATAAAAAAGGCACATGATGCACAAAGGAATTATGAAACCAACGATTGTCAAGAGCACACTGTAGATCAGGCTTTGGTCTGCATCTCCTGAACTTGCATAGTCCATACATTTACTAGTACTGTTGACATCCTCTAGTTTTATGAAGATTAGCATGGGTAGCAATTCCAGTGAAACCAAGACCCATATGGCAATGGAGAAAACAACAGCCACGTTCCTTTTCTGCAGAAAATGATTTCTGAAAGGATATTTCATGAGCAGGTGTCTATCAATGCTGATAAATGAAAGGAAAAGGATGCTTGTGTATAAGTTGGCATGTAGAAAGATCCTGTTGACTTGACACCAGGTGATCTTGTAGGGCCAGGTTTCACTTGAATAACTTGTCACCAGCAATGGAAGTGTGCAAAGGAATGCAAGATCTGACACCGTTAGACTGAATAGGTAGATGTTGCCACTTCTCCAGTTTTTGAGGCAGAATACATAGCCAAAAACAACCACGCTGTTTCCAATGATACCAAATATGAACTCAAGAGTGTACATGGTGGAAAGGTAATACTTTTCCAGGGATCTTGATATATCCAAACATTGTCCTGTCCCATTAATATCCTGGAAATATAATATCAATAGTAAGAATAAAATGCCATTTACTTTTCCACACATTTGATAGCAAAAGAGATTGTTGCAGTCTTAGATTTCTTGTCCTTAAACCATGGGCAAATATTGGTCAAGCCGCTGATAAACATTGGAACTTAATATGTTCCAAGTTGTTGGCATAACATAAATATCATTTCAAAATTCTTCTAAAGAGAAATTGGGGTTCAGCTTTCTTTTGACCAGACAAAGTTACTGAAGTCTAAAGCTAGTGATGTGGTAATAGGATACCACAAAACTACAAAATTCTGAGTTATTCTATGTTTGTAATGAGGCTTTCTGAGGTTTGTAACAAGGTTTTCTGAAGAAAAGACAACTTCCTGTGGGCAGATCTGGAGAGGAACAAAAGGAACTATTTTGACTAATGCAATCAATTAAGAAATGAACAGCATGATCCCTTTTCATGCCCACTGACATCAGTAGACTTAAAAGTGTATAACTCTGCTTAGAGAATGCCTTGTGTCTTACTGTCTTTTTTAACGATCTACTGTTTCCAGATAATTTTTCAGACACACATCTTAGATACTCAAACAGGGTAGTCAATCAAGAATGATTAAAATAAATGAAGAGTTTGCCATTGGCCACAATAGAGTATGGATTGCATTTACAGGCACTGTTGCTGACAATATTAAAGAAATGGTTCCTTTGAAACTAAAATTAGAAGAAAATGTAGGTCAGGTTCTATAAAGTGTCAGTAGAACCATCAATGGTCTGGAATCTTCCCTGCTTCCCACCCTCGCTGAACCCTTTCTGTTGGTATCACTAGCAGGGGGTAGCAAAGATGTTGAAACAGTCAGTATGTGCACATCTCCCAAGCTTTGCCCATATTAAACATTCTGAATGTGATTGATTAGGATAGGGTCTGAAAGTGATGGTTTGTCCTTCCCACCAGAATTATTAAAAGCACCATTTAAAGTATAGAACTAAGGATATATGCTTAAAACCCCAGTTGCTGTGCTCCCAAGTCTGGACTGAGAACTTAGTGTACAATGTTTGCACAGTGCAATGCAGGGCTTTGTAGAAGCTTAAAATATTGATGGTAGATAAGTGAGAACAAGTTAGATACCACAGCCCTGAAAATAGAGTGAGTAAAACAGAAATGTGTAATTAACGGAATCTGCATATTTATTGCAGAAATGTTTTCTAATACAAAGAACTATGGAAACAAATCAAAGTTCTCATTAAGCTTCTGCATCTGTGAAGTGGTATCCAGCCTGCACACCAACTCCTTCCTGGAAATCCCTGCAAAATAGGTCATGAATGTTGCACATTACCAGAATGTAGAACCTAAATGACTTTCTCTTCCCAAATGTCCCCATGCACCCAGTTGTAATCTCAAGTTGCTACCTGTTAGTTGTCCCACCACCTAATGTAGCCTGCCTGGCATCAACTAGATCCTATGCTTATTATCTTACAGCTGTGTGAGAGAGTAAAAGGGATGTCGTGTCAAGAAACTTGTAAGAGGAACCACAAGACCATTTTGTTCCCCAGGGCTTTTAATAGGATACACAGACTGTAGGCATCTCTTAGATGGGTTATTTGGGTTTTATTTTATTCTATATGTTTTAAATTGTGACCTGTAAGATGTTTTGAGACATGCAGAAAGGTGGGATACAAATATTTTAATGAATAAACTTTTTTAAAAGTCGGACAAAGGAAGACAGTGAAATGCTAAGTGCTGTCGTGGAAAGGTACTCTGACACCTGGATTGCATTCATTTAATGGAGATATAATTTTTTTTTAAAAAAAGAACAAATGGCCATATGCTCTGTTTAAAAGATCGCAAATCTTTCTCTCACACAATAGAGAAGGAAAGATGTCAATAACATAAATGTAGTTCCAACCACTGTAATATTTAAAACGTGGGACAATAGTTTTTACTATGTATTGTAGAATGATAGTATAAAGCATTCAGACATTTTCTTAATAAGATCAAGATAAGAAAAACTATCACTTTGAAATAATTAGCTTGGAAGAAGACAATTTTATCACTTTGTCACATTATCTTTGAAGTAATAATCAGGTTAACAGTGTAATTTTAAAGAGAGTTACTCCAGTAACCCCTTTTTTTTCAACAAGCTTAGACTGGAGTAACTTTGCACAGGGTTGTGCTGTAAGAGTAACCATTGGACAGACAGTGCATTCTCCATTAACATTGTTATTAACAAAGGCAGTACATCCACAATCACTCACAATTACAAAAGATACAGAAGAAATATAAGCATCTATATAATAATTAGATTACTACATACCATTCTGTAGAATGGGTGTTATCTTCTCCAGATACTCCTTGACCATGATCTGAAGAAAGATTCCAGATCAGCAGAATGCTGCTTAGCAGAATGCAGAATGCCTGATTTACATAGTGAGCAGAAGTGGTTAATGATTCAAAGTGTACTGAGAATTTGTTTATATGAGGTAGGCATGTCAACGGCTTCAGTAAAACAGAAGGTATTGCAAAATTCATCCTGAGTCAACTGCAGAAATAATGGTAGTATTATTCCTTAAAATGATCTGTTCAAAGCATACCAACTGCATTTATTGCTAAGGCTCAGCTGTATAGTTTTGATTGTGCTCATTGCCCATGAAGCTTTTCAACAACCAATGGGATTGTTATAAGGCAGTTAGGAAGTGCTAATAGAAAAGGCTTCAATTCAGAAAAGTGCCTTTGGAAGGTACCTATTACAACAGTACAAATTGTTATGTGATTGGATGAGGAGAGTCACTTAGCATGTGTCTAATTATTACTGGTCATCATGCTGACACCTGTTTAAATATTTGGATTTAAACCTATTTAAAATCCAATGAAATGAACAGAATGAAGTCAGTCAAATCACAATATTTCAGTTTACTTATGGCTGTTGATCAGGTATAGTTACATCTGCCCATGAATTTATTTATTTACTTCATTTATACCTCACTTTTCCCCACTTTTCCCCCACAATAAGGATTCAAACTGGTTTACAACAGTTTGCGCTTCTCAATTCTATCTGCTCAATCAGAGGCATAGCTACAGAAAATGGTGCCCAGGGCAAGCACTGAAATTGTGCTGCCCCACTCCCCCCCAAGCTGGACTCCACTGCAGTGAGGCAGCAGATTTGGAAGGTGGCATAGAGAAACCCTAGTTGTGTTAACTAGAAGGAAGGAAGGAAGGAAGGAAGGAAGGAAGGAAGGAAGGAAGGAAGGAAGGAAGGAAGGAAGGAAGGAAGGAAGGAAGGAAGGAAGGAAGGAAGGAAGGAAGAGACTGACACTGTGGGAAGAATGGAAAGAAGGAAGACAGATGGAGAGAAAAGGAAAAGAGAGAGAAAGGGATCAACCCAGAATCTGGTGCCATTCATACAGCAAAATCCAGCTGCAAAGTGCATTGAAAGTGGATTGAAAATTAGTGCATTATTCAGCTTTGTGGAAGTGCCCTTAGTAGAACCAAGCACACACACACACACACACACTAATAACTAATACTATATACATATATATACTATATAGGATTAATAGATTCAGCCAGCTTTTTCACTCAATCTCCCACAATTTCATACTACATCAGATATTCCACATGAATTTTGCATATGTGGGGTAATGTGGTTCTCAGAATAGTCTCTCTAAGGGGTGTAAGTGGATGCCTCTTTCCCTTTTCAATAGCTCATAAATAACCAGAGTTTATATGCCATTAAAGGTTAAAATTGAAATTGAAGTAACCAGAGTTTTTTTCCAAGTACAAATGCCTTCAAATATGAGCTTCTTACATTATATTCTTATATAATATAATTGCCTTTAAAGTCTTATTGATTTTCACACATACTTAATTCTCCCATTGAAACCAATGGTATTTGAAAGGGCTTACCTATGGCTAGACCATTTTTAAGATAAATTCATTAGGATTCCATTTAACACAAAAGCAACTTTGTTCACATAGCAAATGGAAACTTCCCACCTCATATCAACTAACACTCCACAATGGGCCCATAAATTATTTATCGGAATAGCAGGACAAAGTAAACAATGAAAATGATAAATTTCATTACCCCATAGACCGTTCCGTTGTTTGTTCAATAAATGAATTCAAGACAGTGTACATACGCCCACAAGGCAGCCATTGCACCATGTCAAAAATGGATAATGATGAACAAAGCATTCCTTGTTTCATTGTTTCTAAGGAAGGTGGCATGATATAGCCCAATCTCCTCAGATCTCAAAAGCTAAGCAGATGGATTCTAATCTGGAGAACCAGGTTGATTCTCCACTCCTCCACCTGTGTGGCAGAGGCTTATCTGGTGATGAACCAGATGTGTTTCCATACACCTACATTCCTTGGGCTAGTCACAGTTCTTCAGAACTCTCTCAGCCCCACCTAGCTCACAAGGTGTCTGTTGTGGGAAGAGGAGGGGAAAGGAGCTTGTAAGCCACCTTGAGTCTCCTTACAGGAGAGAAAGGTAGGGTATAAATTCAAACTCTTCTTGTTGTTATGTGGATGGGAGACCAGCAAGGAAAGGTTCCACTCCCATGAGAAAATGCAATGCAACTTCCATTTACAGAATTGGGTGCATGGATCTGCACTGCAGTGTGATAGTCTTGGACTCTGAAAGTTTAACATTTGTGGCCATCTTGTTGCTAAAAGGCAGGCCCTTTGTCTAGCAAAGTGGGACACTGAAGCCTTCACATATTATAGACAGTTCCTCCACTATGCTGGCTCTTGAGTCTCACCAGAGCCCTGGCACAGCAGCTGCAATGGGCAATGCACTCTGATGTTTTCTCTCGTCTCCTGCTGTCAGAGTTGTGGTACAGAAAGAACAGGTTTTTGTGGTACATTCAGACATTATATTTTTTCAAGCCCATTCACATACCTTAAAAGCCATTTTGAGGGGTTATTCTTAGGAAGGGTAGGGTGTGGAGAGAGGAGGGACTGTAAGTGGAATATAATGCAATAGAGTCTGCCTCTGGAACAGCCATTTTCACCAGGGGAATTGATATCAGTCATAATTCCAGGAGATCTTCAGGCCCCTCCTGGAGAACTAGCAACACTACTTGCTGTGGAGATTAAACTCTAATTGTTATTGTGTCAGGTGCCACTAGATGACTTTATGCTCTCTCTCACCTTTCTTTCCCAATGTATTTTTTAAAAACAGAACTATTCCTATTGTCTTCTGCACTTGGGCTATGTGTTTGGTTCTTCTTCCTGCAGTGGCCATTTTGTAGTTGGCTCTTCCTCTCTTTGTTGGAATTCTAAAGGTGCCCACAGGCTCAAAAAGACTGGGGGCTCTTTTTGTACTGAATAATTCTGGTTGAGACACAACAGACTTTTTGTCTGAGATTTGGACAGAAAAACTTTTTTTAACCCTGTTTTCAGAATTCTCTGGTTTTTAGAGTGCCTCTGATGGTGCAGTTATCACATTTAAATTTTCAGCCTGTTGTAGAAGTACCCAAACAATTTGAATATTCAGCCTTCATTTTTGTACAACCAACATTGACTTTCTACTTGCCTACCTCCAACATGGTCGTAAAACATTAAGGGTAGTCACCTGTTCAAGCACCAGGTCATTTATGACCCACAGGGTGATTTCATTATGTTTATTTGGCAGACTATGTTTACAGGAAGGGTTGCCATTGCCTTCCCCAGTCATCTACACTTTACCTCCAGCAAGTTTTTTTATCTACCTCAGAAGGATGGAAGGCTAAGTCAACCTTGAGCTGGTGCCCTGAAACTGACTTCTGTTGGGATCAAACTCAGGTCGTGAGCAGGATTTTCTACTTCAGTACTATAGGTTAGTACTCTGTGCCATGAGGCTCCAGTAAAACACTGGTCCTTTCTTCCCAGCACAAATAAAATGTATTGAGGACTTTAAAGGAAATGTTTTGAGAAGGAACTCCACACAGCTTTCCCCCCAAAATGTCCTTAGGATGTTTGATTTCAGTTCAACCCAGGTATTTTAGAAAACTGTAAACTAGCAATCTTTTTTCCCAAAGATGGGGTCAAGATGTTTCCTGCTTGTTGTTCGAAAAGCAGGAAATGTGTTATTTTTCCTGCTGGATTTCAAAGCTCTTCTACTTTCATTTTCGCCACAGCTTGCACCCGCCATCTTCTCCTGCTTGTGATTCTCTTCTTTGTCTACTATTTGCTAAAGATCTCCCATGGAGGCTTTCTCTGCTTGCAGCTCATCCATCCATGATTTCACTGTATAAAGTACATGAATAAAGTTAGTTTGGACTGGTAATTCCACTTATGGGTCATTTTTCCGGATTTTTTTGTCTTTGACACTACAATGACTCAAAATATGCACATATTGTTGGAATAAGCGACTTCTGCATGCCTGGACACTGGGGGGTGCTGTATATCACACTAACTGTGATGTTGCCTCTCTTGTTTGCCCTCCTTGTCTGGGCCAGGAGACCGCCCACTAACTTCCTTTCTTCCCTGCTGGCTTCACTTCTGCTCTAGCCTTTGACCAGAGCGCATGGTCAATGGCAGCCTGCTCAGTGGGGCCTTTCCCACTGCAGCATTCTCTCCCACCCCACACACGCATGATGCCTGGCGTTAGTTGTGCTTCCCACTCTGTCATAGGGAAAGCAATCTCTTTTAGACTAGGGTTCTTTCTATCTACCTTTTCTTGGAAACAAGTTGTGAACTGAAGATGATTGAATAAAATGTAAAGTTTTCACCTTTACATTTATGTGTCTCTGGAGAAGCTCTCATGGACTGCATTCACACACACCACTGGGCATAATCCATGACTCTAACCAAATCCAACATGGTAGCAGAGGATGGCTATTTTTTGAAGCCCATGTTATTTTAAAGTTGGAGCAAATTTTTTTTTTCCTTGTACGGCTTAGCAGCCATTTGGCCTTGGTTTGTTTTTTCTTTGCTCACCTGGCTTCTAACAGGCTAGCTTAGTAATAAAAGGTTGCATAGTCTGAAGACTTGCTTCCTCTTTCTTGTGTGTGTGACTAATTGAGATTGTAGAGAAAGCCTTTTGCATTAAAAAAATGGCTCAGCTGTATAGGCAATTTTTTTGAGAAGTTTACAAGCCTGAATTTTAACTCATGGCTCTACAGGATTCAATCCCAAGTAAAGGAAGAGGGCATAGGTTTTGTTTTAACTACACCAAAACTAAACAGTGGAAATGAAGAGACGACTAGATGGCAAAGAGCAGATGAAAAGGCCAGCGAATTTAATTGTTAAGTACTCTCACAAAACTCACAACTGGTATAAGTTAAAGGACAAAGATTCTGCCAAAGAGCATGTTAGGAAGTATTAAAAGGGTCTTTGGAGAGTAAGACAGAAATAGCAAAGTAAGTGGAGCGATCTAAACAACTATTTTCAATCAAATTACAAGAAAATGGAGATGCCGAACCCATCCATCACTGTCCCACAATGTCCTGATCCCGATTGATAAGTTAGCAACCACTGGCACAGTTCTCTGGAGGAAGAACTGAAAAGTGTAGTTCTTTTAAGCTCATCCCCTGAGAAATATTCAGCTTTTGTCCCAACCCAATGGCCCAGACTGTCCTTTGAGGAACTTCCAGGACTACTTGAGGTCTGGAATTTCTGCAGCAGCAAGAGTATCTCTCTGAGAGCAAAGCTAAGAATGGTTTCAAGTTACATTGCCCAAGAAGCCAGGAGGCAAGGGGCTGGAACTAAATCATTTGGATACGAAGAAAATCCAATCCCACAGGGGAAAGGAGGAGCCCACCCATCTGTTTCTAAGTGTAATAAACCTGAGGTCACCTCTCCAGAGGGAGTGTCAACGCCAACAAGCAAATGCTGAGACTGGCAGCCAAGCCATCTCACACTGCTTATTCACACAGACAAAGGATTTTACTCTTAAAATTGCCTACAACTTTGCACAACCTACATGATGTACAAAACCAAATTGAAAATATAAGCCTTTCACACATGATAGTGGTGCTTCTGTGGCACATGGCTTCAGATGTTGCTTTTGTTCAATGAATTAGACAGAGATGCTTTGGATGTAATGTGTATTTAGCCAATGGAAGACAGATTCCAGTGAATGGAAAGGGTAAAGTTACTTTACATTAAGCCAACTGGATGGTAAATGGGAACTGAGATTGTGGCTGAAAATGTCACCCTCTGTACATTGCAGACCTCATGTCTAATCTGACTGGGGCCGCCCCCACACTATCAGAAAAGGATTTGTTGTTCTCTTTGAGAATAATGTGTGCACTATCTCAGCGATGGTGGAAGGCTATATTCCACAGGTACCCTAAGAAATGGGAGTCTTTGAACTGGACTGTGAGGGAACCACAAGCCTGTACAGCTAAGGCAACTTTTACCCAGCTTGAGTCTTTGGGAGCTCTGGCAGGAGGTCACCCACCAGGATAAAGAGGCCATCCTGAAGCTGAAAGCAAGGACTTGGTAAACAGGTATTTCCATAAAGAACAGGTCCCAAATGATAACCAATTGTGTGGAGTTGTTGTTGTTAAGAGGAAAGGGAACTAGGCCTTCATTCCCAAAGCAAAGCCAAAGATGCTCTAAGCAGCCTCTTGACTTAATTCACTCTGATCTATGTGGACCAATCAAACCAGCATCAACTGGTAAGAACACCTATCTGTTGTCTTTCATTGATGACTACTCGAGATACACTGTGTGTTATTTGCTAAAAGAAAAGTCTCAGACTGAACAGAAATTAAGAGACTATGTTGCTATGGTATCTAATAAGTTTAATAGGAAACCCAAGTGTTTTCATTTTTTTTTTAAATCCTTTATTTACATTTTGACATATATAAAAGAGAGAAAAGCGTTACATATAGCGTTGATAATATAGGTAACTTATCATACACAGAGCAAAGTATATCCGTTTCTCTGAGAATATAACTTTTGACAATCAATTTTTGCTCTTAGATATACAATGTTTGGGACTTAAGTAAATAAACCTTATCTATTATCAAAGCTGGAGTAAATTATGGTACAGTGTAAAGTTTGCGAATAAGAGTAAGAAACAAGGAAGATGTAGAGAGGGAGAGAGAAAAGAAGCCAGCGTTGTGGGGCTGAGGGGAATAGTTCCGCCTGTCCTCACTTGCTGGGTAGCCAGTGGCCTTTACTTTTCTTATGCTTACAAATTCTTACTATGTTGAGTGGTAAGCCACTAGGAAAAGAGAGTGGAAAATTTAGAATAGAAAAGTACTAGAACCTTAAAAAAAATATGCCCACTGATCCACACCCTAGTGAAAGGACTTCCCCTTGAACCTAGTCTCACTATATAAGTGAGTTTAGTAATTGTGTCATTATCAAAGTAGTACACTATCTACATAGAACACTTATCCTGACCTATTATTGTATGTTCTTTGTTCTATATTTTGTCACCAGGTTATCTTTAAGTATTTTCTATATATTAACTCAAAGCTCTTTGATTATTACTTACTTATTCATTGAGTTGGTAGACATTTCTATACATTTCATAAGTACTGTCTCTAAACATTCTGGCTAACAATCATACATTATATCTTTGTTTGATAAATGATATCCACGGATCCCACTTCGAGTTCCTGTCATTCATAAGTTCTATATTTCTTGGTGACTGGTTAGTCTGCTGCGATAAGCTATCTGCGATATGGAATTCTTGTATTTTATGGATCCACTCTTCTACGGTTGGTACAGTTGGTGATTTCCAGCACGAAGCTATCAAAAGTCTTGCTACTGACGATATATAAAGAAAGAGATATAAATCAAGTTTAGGTAACTGTAATTCTGCAATTACTGGGCTTAAAAGGTAAGTTTCTTTAGTCATCCTAAATTTTATCCCTAATATTTTTTGTGTGTGTTTGTGTATATGTTTCCAAAATTTCTTAACTTTTTTACAGGACCACCAGGTATGTATAAAGGATCCGACTTTCTCTCCACATTTCCAGCACAGGGGTGAGTGGCTTTTATACATATTAGCAAGTTTTTGAGGTGTGTAATACCATCTGTAAAACATTTTTATGTTATTTTCCCTTAAAACAGTACATGGTGTGAAGCTATATATGTTTTTCCAGTATTTTTCCCAATTCTCTAATTGAATACTATGCCCTATATTTTGTGCCCAATTGATCATGGTTGGTTTTATTATGTCCTGTTCTGTCTTTTGAGTTAGTAGAATTTTATAGATCTTACTAATCTGTTTATGTTTTTCATATAATAATGCTTTGTCTAATTCATTTTCTTCCGTTGTAATTTCCCAATGTTTTAGATCTGATTTGAAGAAGTTATAAAGTTGTTCGTAAGTATACCAATTACAAGTTTTTTCTCTAATAGTTATTTGTTCTCTAGTTTTAAAGACTACCACTTTATTGTTTTTAAGAGTGAGATCTTTATAGGTTGGCCACCTATCTTCTAAATTGTTGTCCTTTAGTTGCAGCGATTCCATTCTTGACACCCATAAGGGCATCTTGGTATAGAATAGTCTTTGGTATTTTTTCCATGTCTTTAGTAGTATTTTCCTAATATGATGGTTTTTGATTATTGTTGTTCTAGAAACTTTAGTTTTGTATTGTGGCCACATTTGATTGTGCCAACCAGTTGGGCATCCGTAGCTTTCTAGGTTTAGTAGGTTGTGATTTTCTAATGTCACCCACTCACTGATCCATTGTAACGCATTTGCGTCGTGGTAAAGTTTGAGGTCCGGGACTGCCAGGCCTCCTTTTGATTTTTCTTGGATCATATTCACATTTTTAATTCGAGGTTTTTTCCCATTCCATATAAATTTACTTATTTCTTTGTTCCAGTTTAGTAATGGTTTGTCTGTTTCTATGACGGGGATGTTCTGAAATAAGTACATTAATTTTGGAAGCACATTAGTCTTTATTATGGCTATTCTTCCCAGTAGTGATAAATTGATTTTGTTCCATTTGGCCATATCTGTCTTAATCTTATTCCATAGGGTAAAATAATTATTTTGAACTAAATTTTGGTTATTTGTTGTTATCTGAATTCCTAGATATTTCAGCTTTTGTTCCACCTTGAATTCGGAGATTAGCTCCAGTTTTTGGTTTTCACTTTTGGTTAAATTTTTGGTTAGGAGCTTAGTTTTGCTGTTATTTATTTTGAGCCCTGCCACCTCTCCAAATCTTTTAATCTCTTTCAGTAATAGTGGGATGTTGTCAATTGGGTCTTTGATAAAAAATATCATGTCATCCGCATAAGCTCGTATCTTGTATTTTTTCCCCCTTAATTCTAAACCTTTGATGTCATTATTATCTCTGATATTATTTAGTAGTCTCTCAACAGCCATGATAAAAAGAAGTGGTGATAGAGGGCAACCTTGGCGAGTTCCTCTAAATATACCAATTTCTTGGGATGTCTGATTATTGAGTATTATTTTTGCTGATTGTTTTGAGTAAATTGCCGCTATTGCATTATAGAAAGAGCCTTGTATACCTATTGTTGATAATGTTTCTTTTAAGAAAGACCAATTAATTTGGTCAAAAGCTTTCTGTGCATCTAGTAATAATAGTGCAGCTGGTAAGTCTGGCTTATGGTCTAGTAATTCAATTATATTTAATACTATTCTAACATTTTGTTTTGTGTTTCTTTTAGGCAGAAATCCCGCTTGCTCCTCCGAAATGATTTCATTTAAGATCATCTTGAATCTATTTGCTAATAGTAGTGCAAATATTTTGTAGTCCGTATTAAGTAGAGAGATTGGTCTAAAATCCTCCTTGGTGAGTATGTTATCTTTTAATTTGGGTATTAAGATGATATTTGCCTCTTGCCATGTTTTAGGTGTAGTCCCCCCTGCCATTATATCATTGAATATGTCTGTTAGATATGGGATTAATTTCTGATCGAATGTTTTGTAGTAAGTGGCTGTGTATCCATCTGGACCTGGCGCTTTATTATTCTTCAATTTTGATATAGTTCTTATTACCTCATCTTTTGAGATAGGTTGGCTTAACAATTTTTGTTGTTCATCTGTTATTTTATTAATATTTTTGTCTTTTAGGTAGTTTTGTATTTTCCCTATTTTAACTTTTTCTTCCTTATAAAGATTTTGGTAGTAGTCCCCAATTATCTGTCCTATTTCTTTTCCATTTGTTATGACCTTATCTTTATTTTTAATTTGTGTTATAATATTTCTCTCGGTCTTTTCTCTTATTTGTGCTGTTAACCACTTGCCTGGTTTGTTAGCATTGTAAAATTCTCTTTGCTTTAGGTATTTTATCCTGTTTGTAATTTCTATTATTCTTAATTGTTCTAATTGGGATTTTATTATTTTGATTTTGTTTAAAATGTTTTTCTTGGATTTTTCTTTGTCTTGTAGATTTAGTTCTAATTTCCTGACCTCTGACTCTAATTGTACTTGGTGTTCTCTCTTTTCTCTTCTTTTTTTAATTTCATATGTAATAATTTCTCCTCTAATAACTGCCTTGTGGGCATCCCAGATTGTATTCCTATCTATACCACATGAGATATTATTTCTCCAGTAATCTTCCAAAGTATTGGAGATTTTCTCCTGGAAATTCTTATCTTTGGTTAACCATTCTTTAAATTTCCAGGTCTGTGTGTGTCTAGTTTCTGATAAAACCCAGCTAACAGGATTGTGGTCTGACAGGATTCTCGGAAGTATGTCAATTGTTTTTGTTTTGTTGCAGAGAGAGCCAGAAGCCCATACCATGTCCAACCTGGAACAACCCCCCAAGTGGCTGCATTTGAAAAAATGCTTCCTTATCCTGTCCATTAAATTCTTTCTCTCTCCAGATGTCATGTAATTTAAGTGTGTCTATTAAATTAAAGAAAGATTTTGGCAGTTTGCCATTTGTTGGGTTTTTCTTCTTCATTTTATGGTTGGCCACTTTTTTATCTAAGGTCGGGTCTACGAATCCATTGAAATCTCCCATGAGTATCCAATGATCGTAGTTTAGATCTAATAAGATATCATTTAGATTTGAATAGAAATTAGCTTTATTCGTATTAGGGGCATATATTCCTACTACCAATATGACTTTATTTTCTTGGTGGATCTCGA